>NC_133647.1:25193298-25448157 GCF_009905375.1 Apium graveolens
AGGGATAAAATATTTTTAAAATGCCACAACAATTTTTAAATTGGTAATTAAGCTATTCAACCCCCCTTCTAGCTTAAAATAGCCCTCTTACGGGACCTTACATAGGCATTATGGGAAAAAGCATTCGGGAATTTGCAACAAGCTCAACATGACATGTTATCGATGTAATCAGAAGGGACATTTGGCCAATGAATGTAAAGTGCAGAAACCTGGAGTAACTTGCTACAAGTGCGGAAAAGTTGGATATATCGCCAAGAAGTGTAGGTCAACTGGATTAATCAAAATCATGATGAATATAGCCAGCACCAGCACTGTAACACCACCAGAAATGTTGGAATTACCTCCACCACCTACAGAGACTCCACAAGCATCAGCACAGACTTTTAATCTGAAGATGAAGGATGTTGTTCAGAATTCTGAGGTAATAGCAGGTAAGCTTTCGATAAACAATATTGAAGCTAAAGTATTGATTGATTCAAGAGCTACAAAGTCTTTTATATCATAAACTTTTGCTAATAGATTAAACTGTGATAAGAAGGATATGAGTGAAGCGATGAGCATAGTAATTGCCAATCAAGAAAAGATACATATGAGTCAATTTTGCCCTCAATGTGAGATTGAAATCTTCGGGCATAAGTTTTCAGTCGACTTGATACTTTTCAAGTCAGGGGAGTTTGATATATTATTAGGAATGGATTGGTTAGGAAAGAATAATGCTCAGATAGATTGTAGATCTAAGAAGGTCTATCTTCGAGCGAAGAATGGGAGTAAGGTGATATTTAAGGGCCAGAAGCAAGAGCAGCTATTTCTCACCGCTATTCAAGCAAGCAAGCTACTTAGGAAAGGATGTGAAGCATATATAGCCTATGTAGTAGATTCAGAGAAGGAAGTTCCTAGCATGGAGGAGATTCCAGTAGTAAGAGAATTCCCCGATGTGTTTCCAGAGGAATTACCAGGACTACCGCCAGATCGACAGATTGAGTTTGAGATTAATCTTGCCCCAGGCACTGAACCCATTTCAAAGGCACCTTATAGAATGACACCAGTAGAGATGAAGGAGCTAGCGAGTTAGATACAAGAACTTTTGGATAAAGGAGTCATAAGGCCCAACATGTCGCCATGGGGAGCGCCAGTTCTTTTCGTAAAAAAGAAAGACGGAAGCATGAGACTCTATATCAACTACCGAGAGTTGAACAAAGTGATGATTAAGAATCAGTATCCGTTGCCGAGAATAGACGATTTATTTGACCAACTAAAAGGAGCAAAATGTTTTTCGAAGATTGATTTGAGGCCGGGATACCACTAATTAAAGATTAAACCAGAAGACATCCCAAAGACGGTATTTAGAACAACGTATGGACATTATGAATTTTTAGTAATGCCTTTCGGACTAACAAATGCCCCTGCTTTTATGGACTTGATGAATCGCGTTTTCAAGAAATACTTGGACCAGTTTGTTGTAGTGTTCATAGATGATATTTTAATATATTCAAAGACGGAAGAATAGCACGAGCAACACTTGTGGATAGTTTTGGAGATTCTTAGACACGAGAAGTTGTATGCAAAGTTCTCAAAGTGCGAATTTTGGTTAAGAGAAGTTAAATTTTTAGGACATATAATTGGAAGCGAAGGAATTAGGGTGGACCCTGCAAAGATCAAAGCAATTATGAGTTGGGAGAGACCAAAGAATCCTATGGAAGTAAGAAGCTTTCTAGGATTGGCTGGATACTATAGAAGATTCGTAAAGGATTTCTCAAACATCGCTACGCCGTTGACCAAGTTGACAAGGAAGAATCATAAGTTTGACTGGAATGCGGAATGTGAAGAAAGCTTTCAAGAGTTAAAGCAGAAATTGGTGACCACGCCGGATTTAGTACTACCCGAAGACAAAAGAGATTTTGTGATATATAGCGACGCTTCGCATAAAGGACTAGGTTGTGTGCTAATGCAACATAATAAGGTGATTGCATATGCATCACGACAGCTTAAACCTCATGAATTAAAATACCCAACCCATGATCTGGAATTGGCAGCCATAGTGTTCGCACTCAAGATTTGGAGACATTACCTGTACGGGGAGAAGTGTGAAATGTGGCGCCCTCCAAACCCGGGTCAGAAGTTTGGGGTCCACACACACACCTTAATTATAACCTGCTTATAACAATAATAAAGATAATAATAATATATGCAATGACCCTACTTACCAACCACCACGGACCGCAACAGGTTAAAGTATGCACACAAGCCAAACACACTAATATATTACAAACCGTTCAAATCCCAACTATTTCAAACTCAAACTGAGTATTAAACATTATTACAAACTTTTACAAACTTAAATTATTCCAAAAGAAGCCTACTAGCTCTGCTTTCTCAACCTGAACCCCTAGCTCTCGCGTTGGACTGGGGATCCTCTTTACCAACTGGTTCCTTTTTAACTGGAAAGAATATAAACAACATCGCACAAATGAGCTAACTAGCTCAGCAAGTCACAATGACAAAATTGAGAATAATGATCATCAGGTGAATATGGTTATGATATCAAGTGAACAATGGATTATGATTTAGAATTGGATATTATACTTTTAATTTAAAAACCAAGGTTAGGTTGCTGATCAGTCACGCACTAACCCCGAGCAAGGCACACAACATTGCTCTAACTACTGGATCCAAGGCACACATTGGCCTAACTTGACCATTATATGGTCTGACCACGAATCTGGTCCATAATTTTATAAAAACAATCCAATTCTAACATAATAACTGAATATGCAATAATAAACAATAACCAAAATCATTAACAACAATAAATGTTTAACAATGAAAGGGTTTCAATCCTTGTAAGGATCAATAAGGCAGTTTAAAAGCTTGGATGCTGGGTAATGAAAGAATTTGCATAACAAAGGAATCAACATTTTAAGGTTTCAAGGATTTGGTCTTTCCAAGTATAAGATACCATGGGTTGAGTATATAATAGTTCATTTCAGTGTTTGGTATTTAGTTTGTATGTATTTGTGGAGTAGTATCGTAGATTTGTGATTCTTGTTTGGGTATACAATAATCAATGGATTAGAAAGAATATGATTCATTGCTCAAGAAAACTAACTAAAATCAGGATTTAGGTTTCTGTGCTTCAAAGCACTTGCAATATCACAGGATTATCAAGTACTATAATATCTCGAGAAAGTTCAGAACACTTGCCTGATATTAGCTTACTACACTGCACTCGTTTCCAATCACAACTGTCTTACTCTTCAACTATCTGTTTCCCTTTCTTACGTCTTGCCTCTTCTGCTCACATATCATAAGCATCTATCAATAATTTACTCATGGAATTCTATTCAACACATACTTATATCTACCCTTCGTTTTACCCAAATCCGATTAACGGATTGAAAGTTATGCAATAATCAAGTAAACACCGAATATATAGACCGATAGTCAATTAATAAGTCACATATAGCACATAATACATCACGTAATCAATGATATATCATTTATAAAGAAGTCTCGGGTCATAAATAGGCTTTCTGGTATTTAAAATGATTTTTAAAACATTTTTCGGAATTAAAACGGGTCGTTGGATCAATTTCGGGTTAATAAACAGGGTTCGGTTGGCCAATTCTGGCTCCGAAATAATTTTAGAATAATTATCGAGCCTTGGAAATAATTTAGAATAATATTTTAAAGCTCGAAACTATTTTTCAGAATTTTTAAATCATTTTTAAATAATTAAATCTAATTAAATAATTAATTAAAATCAATTAATAATTAATTAAATCAATTAATCAATTAATTTTCAAATTAATTGACCAATTAATCAATTATAAATTAACTGAAATTAATTAACTAATTAATTTAAATTTATTTGTGAATTAAAAATAATTTTCAGAATTAAAATAATAATTTTTAGAATTTTCAGAATTTAAAAATGAATTTTTATAATAAAAATAAATAGGAAATATGATTTTTAAACATTTTATAAACAGGAATCCTAAAATTGCAAAGTCTGGAAACTTCAGGGACCTAACTACATCGTTTTCAAAAGTTGGGGTACTAAACTGTAATTTTCTAGCCCTTCGCCGAAAAATAGTCGGGTTCGCCGGAGAACACGTTCCCGGCGTCCTCACCCCACCAACACCTCCAGATCACATCTACACAACACCAGGAACACAACCATGCAATCAATTCATCCTAACAATCCCTGAGTTGGCCGGAATTTGGCCGTGAAGTTTTCCAGTTTCCGGCGAACATCGGAAAACTTCAAAACACAACTCCCTTCTCTACAGACCTCGTTGGTTCATGAAACTTATACGACTAGATTGCAAATTTCACAGAGAACACAACCCACTATAACACAACATCAATCTATCACAGAATAAGAAACCCCCAAATTTCAATTAAGAACATTCATACGGGTTATAAACCCTAATTTTGAAATTCGAAAATTAAACCCACTTTTGAGCATGTTATTGAACTCCAAATCAGACGTATGACATATGAAAATCATCAGGAAAACAAGCTCTACAACATGCAATCATCAAATCATACAAACAATCATCCGAACAAAAATTCATATTTTTAATAAAATAAATTCGAAAATAAATAAATTTTTAGAAAAATAACCTTGATTTCTGCAGTGAAACAAAACTCAGAATCTGATAGAACACTTCAAATCCTTCGTTTTGGTTACTCAAGCTTTGAAAACAGAGATCGGTAACGCCTTCGTTTTGCTGTTTGATTCTTAGAACAGTTTTAGGAAATTAGGGTTTTTCTCTGAAAATTATATAATTAACTATCTGCAAATGATTTTGATACGAAATAAAATACGGTAAAAGACTATTTATAATTACGGAAAATTAGTATCCCGTTGGATCATTCCGGATATAAAAAGGTACGTTTATTTGTAAAAACTGATCCAAACGGTATCGGTTTTCGGGATAATTATCCAAATCAGTACAATTTGTACTGCGGTCTTGGTCTCAGCGCCTGGTTACACGTATTACGAAGTGATAATTGTGATAGTTTAATAAAATGCTCCCGTTTATCAAAAATACGGGTTTTATTGATTTACCGAAACGAATATTGTATCGAAAATGTTGCGCCGGGACCCGCGCAGGACAAACCGTACGCCGGATCGAAAAAGTCGAAACATGGAATATGCTCGAAATATTACAATTAGGTTAGGAAGGAGTTCTCGAAAGAGTTTCGGGTTCCAAAAACGTAACAACGGTCGACGTCGGTTGGTTCCCGTTTTTATAAAATAGATTTTAATTACCCGGAAAAAGATTTTAGAAATTTCATATGATTCTTATAAATCCATAAACCAACATAAAAATAATTAGGAAGATATGACAATTATCTATATTTTATTTTGGACATATAAAAATTAAAATACTCAATTAATATTATTTTTGAATATTCAAGTACTGATAACACTTAACAATTAGCTCACAGAATAGATATTGAACACACATAATAACTATATAATAGCAAAAATAATTTCACGATATATCCCGGATATTACACGAAATCTACATGGATTATAAAAGCCTGAAGTATATATTCACCCAGAAGGAACTCAACATGAGACAATGGAGATGGTTGGAGCTAATCAAGGATTACGACTATTCGATACATTACCATCCAGGAAAGGCAAACATAGTCGCCAATGCCTTGAGTAGAAAAGAAAGATTGAATGCGGTGGCCATGCCAAGGGAATTATCTGAGGAAATGGAAAGATTTGAGATAGAACTCTATATTTACGGGACATCGAAAGAATTTAGTCACAGGATGACTTTTCAACTAGAATTATTGCAGAAGATAAAGAAATGCCAAGAAGAAGTGATGAGTCGAGAGAATAACCAACTGACGGGGGAAGATATATGTACGAAGAAGGATGAGCAAGGAATATTAAGATTTGCATCAAGGATTTGGATCCCTCAAACGATGGAATTGAAGAATAAGATACTACAGGAAGCACACAACTCGAAATTTTCAATTCACCCGCGGAGCACAAAGATGTACCAACATTTGAAAAAGAAATTTTGGTGGCCAAACATGAAAAGAGAAATTGCAGAATGGGTCTCTAAGTGTTACCCTTGTCAAAGAGTAAAAGCAGAACATCAAAGACTGAGCGGCTTGATCCAGCTATTGAAGATTCCTGAGTGGAAATGGGAAAATATCGCCATGGACTTCATAGTAGGTTTGCCTCGAACAAAATCCGAACACGACGCCATATGGGTTATAGTTGATCGCCTTACGAAATCGACACATTTCTTACCTATCAACGAGAAGACTTCATTGGATAGGTTGGTTCATGTAACACCCCCAAATCCGGGGTCGGGGATCCGGGTTGTCACGAGTTCCATTTCCCTTAATAACACCCAATCTTAATACACAATCAACTACTCTGTACTGTGACCCCACAATAAACACACACACAACACGTTATAGTCTCGGAGATGAAGTCGCAAAATGTTCAGTATATATACATATATACTTTTCAAAATCTTGGAAGTCCTCTTCCATGTATAATATACACAAAGTTCCAGTTTATAACTATATAAAAAAATATCGTTGCAAGGTGATCTCATATATCTAACCTTGTCTCAACGTTTTTCTGAAAGTCTTTGTCATTCATAGGACAAACATTAACTATATATAAGTTTAAAAAGATGAAGTTACAAGGTACTCCAATATACTTATATCTTTTCCAAATACTACTTGAACTACCACCGTTCAAGTTATAATTAGTTCAAAAGTTCATCACATAGATGAGACTACAAGACAGATTTGAATAGATTAAATCTTTGAAGTAGTATTGAAGGAAATGAAGTTATGATATACTTCATTAAGTTCCGATATATATATCCACATATACATCTTCCTTATACAGTCCCTGAAAACCTCTGTCATGTAAAGTATGAACAGAGTTTGTAACATCCAATGAATTTTTGGAAGGGAAAACGAATTGTGGCATAAACCCGATATCTTGCTGATCAGGCAAAGATACCAATAAGTAACCTTTTCTACTAGTAGATGGACGAATTCCCCACTGGTCATCACCCTGGTCGCAATAGGACCTTATGCTGGACTGCCACTCAGCCACTTATGCATTTGATGGACTCCCACTGAGCCACTTACACTATCATGGACGCCCACTGAGCCCATGTTGCTTATGTCGACTCGATAGATTGATTTACTTCCCGAACGTTGGGTAAGTAATCAATTCATTTACCAAAACTACAACCTTGTTGCGAATATAAAATACACCATAGAGCCGGATCCCTCAGGTTTTGAGCGAGTATTTAAATCCCCTTTTTAAAAGGAAGATCTTAAATATAAAAATGAGTTTGGGATCCGCTCTAACTTTTAAAAATCATTTTGAAGACTCGACAACACTTTAAAGAGTGTTTGGAGTAATGCTGATTTAATGAAGTAAATCAGTCCCAATATATTTAGAAAATGTCTGAATATTATTATTTAAATAATATTCCCATAAAGAATAATCTTTATACAAATAATTGAAGTAGAAGTTGTGAGACTTATACTTGAAATGAGTATTAAATAACCAAAGATATACTTATACGAAAGTACTATCTTTATTTGAATAATCGAAAATAAGTTTGATTATTGAAACATTATTCTTTAATAAAATAAAGAATATTATTAAATTACAAGCGGAGTCATAATACCTCGAATGAATATTATAAATAATATTCATTAATAAAATAACGGAGACATACATCCTCAAATGAATATTCAGTTAATAATCATTAATAATATAACTGAGTCATAAGCTCTCGAATGAATATTCGAAATAATATTCAATAATAAAATAAAGGAGTCATAAGTCCTCAGATGAATATTCGAAATAATATTCAATAATAAAATAAAGTTAAAGTTATCGAATAAACCTTATTCGATTAATAGTTTTGAAAACTATAACCATATATATGAGTAAAGTTCTATGGAGTCCACCTTTTAATTGGAGTCCTCGGAGTCCATATATGTTCTGCAAGTAAAATATAGCTTAAAATATTGCAAAACATTTTATTTTTCGACAAACATCACTATTCTATTAAAAATCTTGTAGATTGCATACATTTTACAAGCAGGACATTGCAAAAATATATTATTCTACAAAATATGTTTAATTTGCAGAACATAAATGTTCATGTTGCAGAACATATTGCAGAACATACATATTGTACTGTAAATATATGAGATTTGAATGATTTTGTTGAAGTTATGCTATTTGTGTAACATGTTTTGCAAAATAACACGTTTTACAATATATTTTATTTGCAGAACGTAGATGGACTCCGAGGACTCCGACAAAAAGGTGGACTCCATAGAACTCAGCCTTATATATAAAAATATATATATTATAATCGGGAACATCGACTCCCGGTTTAGAAATATGTTCACCTTTTGATCCCCTATACTAAGGGTAAACTCAATACCGCTTATCTCTAGCATAGGTATTATACAACTATAAGCATTTTAACCAACAGATATATAATCCAAGAATATGAAACAGGCATGCATATATACCATATCACATGCTACAATATATCGCAAGAACTTGCTAATAACAAATATGCATTTATCGCAAGATCATGCATATACGCATATACATCACAACAACAGTATAACGGGTAGAAAACTTGCCTGAGCGACTGGGGGTGATAAAAGGCTCGGGACGAGTCTGGTAACCTATAAACAACAAGTAAGTTGGAATTAAACCAAAGTCACTTGTAAATCTATACTCTAACCAACTCAGACTCTAACGCTCGTTTTGCGCTTACTAATTCTCTTAAGTCACTCGAGTACCCTCGGCTACACCATTTTTAATAATTTAACCATTACGAGTTTTAAGGCGATTCCTTCGCGAGTGTCTTACCAACTGCCTATTACACCTTACATAAATGTTTCATACTTCAATTAGTCCTTTAAGGTCTTTAACCTATTTTTCAAAGTAAGGCGAGGGGTAAGGGTTCGTTCGCAAAATGTCGTTACTTAAAACGGCCGTTTCTCCTAAACCGTTCATCGGAATCAAATGAACCACATATCAAAATGAAGCTCGTAACATGAACTATCTAAACATGGCAATGGTCAAAACCTAGCAGTGAGTTCAAGGGTTCTGATGTTAAGAACAAAAAAACAGTCTACGGTAAATCGGGCATTACGACGGCTATGTTTACGCGATTTCCCAAATTTATACCATTCCAAATCCACCACAATTCAACCCCAATTCACAACCCAATCAAAACTCCATCCAAACTACATCATAATAGCACCAACACTCAACATTAACAATTTATACTTATTCCCCACATGAACTAAAAGCTTTACTTAGGTTCTTTAACTAATTATCAAGATTTACAACTCCAAAAATACCACCAAACCAACTAATCTCTACAAACTCAGCCAAACTTTAAACAAACAAGCATCATGCTTCACATATACTATATCAAACATATTCATTCCTAATTACTCAAAACTAAAACTAGGGTTTGTAGTTTATACCTTCCTTGGAGAGTGGAGAATCAAGATAATGGCTTGGAATCACCCTTAAAGTCCTTATCCAAGCTTAATCTAAACAAAACTTCAAGAACACAAATTTTAGTTCTTGAAAAACACTATTCACCATCTTCTTCTATGATTTATAGAAAAAGATTGGCTTGGAATTAGAAGCTTAAACTTATAGGAAGTATGTAACTATCCATGGGGAAGCTTAGATAAATACCTTGCTAAATAGTAAGTGGTGGAGCTTGGATCTTCATTTTGTTAAGAAAGAAGCCGAGAGCTTCATGAAGAAATGAAATATCTTTGTGTTTTGTGAGTTGTTTGCTTGGTTACTAGCTTTTGATTTTGGTAAATTACCTTTTTAACCATGAAATTTGTGTGGTTATTAATCAACCACACCTCCTTCCCTTATGTCATGCTTAGATCATCCTCATGATGTCATCCTCCCCTCCTTGTCCTCTTCTCATTGGTTGGGTGACATCATCCTCTCTAATCCCTTTGATTAACTTCCTAATTGTTTGCCTAATGACCGCTGATCTGTTATACGGTTCGCTTAACTTTCGTTTTCGTTTATCGTTTGAGGGATCATACCCGGAATCTTATTACTTAGGTTCCCTTAACCTTTCTCAATATATTATATTCCTTTTATGATCCTCTCTTATAATCCTTTAATTTAAATTCTTTTTATCCTATTACCTTTTACTCAATTCTTTCCGTATCTAGTGGATTTCTGGGAAAAGTCAAAGTGTTCGGAATTAGATTCTGACGATCTTTACATACACTTATATACCATATAGAGTACTAATAAAATCTCAGAATATCCATAACAGAACCCCTACATAGTGTGGCATGAAAAGTTTTCTCATTCAGCTAAAACACTATTCATAAGGGTTACAAAAAGTTCAAAATTTTGGGGTTATTACAGTCTCCCCTCCTTAAAAGGATTCCGTCCCGGTATCAGATAGAAAATGAATAGGGATACTCTCTTAGCATTGCATTTTCTAACTCTCGAGTAAATTTTCCCACATTGTGGTCCTACCACCAAACTCTGCCTAGTTTAATAACCCTTCTCCTAAGCACTTGTTCCTTTTCACTCTATAACCCTTCCTGGTTGCTCCATATAGGTTACGTCGGGTTGCATGTCTATGCGCCCATATGCCCCTATTTATCTGGCATCCGAATTACACTTTCTTAACATTGATACGTGAAACACGTTATGAACTTGCTACAGGTTCGGGGGTAGGGCTAGCTCGTATGCTATCTTCCCAATATGTTTTAGTATATCCAAGGGTCCGATACATTATGGACTTAGCTGTCCTTTCTTTCCGAATCTCATCAATCCTTTCCGGAATAACATCCTCAACCGCAACATTCTCAATATGAATCTCATCCGGTCCCTCATTAGGGTACTCCATCGGATTCACAATTTGATCTCCAACTTGTAATAAAACATCCTCATGCTGATGCTCCTGAACCTCAGGGTTCGGTGCCCCACTGCCCTACTGCCCTATACGAGAACGAACTATATTACTATCACGATATTTATAAGGGTTCATGTAAGGGTTTTAACTGTCAGTACTACGTTAGGTAGCCCGACTATGAACTCGGCAAGAGTTCTTATTATCTTAGTTATTATCTTAACGTCACATCATCTCTGAGGTTTATAACGCTTAGCTCTGATACCACTTCTGTAACACCCCCAAATCCGGGGTCAGGGATCCGGGTTGTCACGAGTTCCATTTCCCTTAATAACACCCAATCTTAATACACAATCAACTACTCTGTACTGTGACCCCATAATAAACACACACACCACACGTTATAGTCTCAGAGATGAACATCCAAAAAAAAATAATAATCACAAGTCGTTTTATTCCACAATTATATGTCAATACACCTTAAAAAGGTTTCTGAATAAATTTACATTTCTCTGCCATTATTACAACTCATAATATACATAAGTCTGGTACATCATTAGTTGAAAACTTAGCCTATTGGTAATTTCTACCTCAGCTACAGCGGCCTCAACGCTTCCAGGAAGCTGCGGAACGTTTCCTATCCGCTTGCGAATTGGGAGCTTGGTCATGTTCATCTTATCTATCTGATATTGTGTGATGAAAGAAGAAAGCAAGGGTGAGCAGCAAGCCCACCAAAATAGTATTTATAATGATTAACAATATATGAGCCTTTTCATAGTACTCATAAAAGTCTTGGTCAAAAGAAATGAACCAGGTTTGATATCTTAATGCGATGAAGTCGCAAAATGTTCAGTATATATACATATATACTTTTCAAAATCTTGGAAGTCCTCTTCCATGTATAATATACACAAAGTTCCAGTTTATAAATGTATAAAAAAATATCGTTGCAAGGTGATCTCATATATCTAACCTTGTCTGAACGTTTTTCTGAAAGTCTTTGTCATTCATAAGACAAACATTAACTAGATATAAGTTTAAAAAGATGAAGTTACAAGGTACTCCAATATACTTATATCTTTTCCAAATACTACTTGAACTACCACCGTTCAAGTTATAATTAGTTCAAAAGTTCATCACATAGATGAGACTACAAGACAGATTTGAATAGATTAAATCTTTGAAGTAGTATTGAAGGAAATGAAGTTATGATATACTTCATTAAGTTCCGATATATATCCACATATACATCTTCCTTATACAGTCCCTGAAAACCTCTATCATGTAAAGTATGAACAGAGTTTGTAACATCCAATGAATTTTTGGAAGGGAAAACGAATTGTGGCATAAACCCGATATCTTGCTGATCAGGCAAAGATACCAATAAGTAACCTTTTCTACTAGTAGATGGACGAATTCCCCACTGGTCATCACCATGGTCGCAATAGGACCTTATGCTGGACTGCCACTCAGCCACTTATCCATTTGATGGACTCCCACTGAGCCACTTACACTATCATGGATGCCCACTGAGCCCATGTTGCTTATGCCGACTCGATAGATGGACTTACTTCCCGAACGTTGGGTAAGTAATCAATTCATTTACCAAAACTGCAACCTTGTTGCGAATATAAAATACACCATAGAGCCGGATCCCTCAGGTTTTGAGCGAGTATTTAAATCCCCTTTTTAAAAGGAAGATCTTAAATATAAAAATGAGTTTTGGGATCCGCTCTAACTTTTAAAAATCATTTTGAAGACTCGAAAACACTTTAAAGAGTGTTTGGAGTAATGCTGATTTAATGAAGTAAATCAGTCCCAATATATTTAGAAAATGTCTGAATATTATTATTTAAATAATATTCCCATAAAGAATAATCATTATACAAATAATTGAAGTAGAAGTTGTGAGACTTATACTTGAAATGAGTATTAAATAACCAAAGATATACTTATACGAAAGTACTATCTTTATTTGAATAATCGAAAATAAGTTTGATTATCGAAACATTATTCTTTAATAAAATAAAGAATATTATTAAATAACAAGCGGAGTCATAATACCTCGAATGAATATTATAAATAATATTCATTAAATAAAAGAACGGAGTCATACATCCTCAAATGAATATTCAATTAATAATCATTAATAATATAACTGAGTCATAAGCCCTCGAATGAATATTCGAAATAATATTCAATAATAAAATAAAGGAGTCATAAGTCCTCGAATGAATATTCGAAATAATATTCAATAATAAAATAAAGTTAAAGTTATCGAATAAACCTTATTCGATTAATAGTTTTGAAAACTATAACCATATATATATAAAAATATATATATTATACCCGGGAACATCGACTCCCGGTTTAGAAATATGTTCACCTTTTGATCCCCTATACTAAGTGTAAACTCAATACCGCTTATCTCTAGCATATGTCTTATGCAACTGTAAGCATTTTAACCAACAGATATATAATCCAAGAATATGAAACAGGCATGCATATATACCATATCACATGCTACAATATATCGCAAGAACTTGCTAATAACAAATATGCATTTATCGCAAGATCATGCATATACGCATATACATCACAACAACAGTATAACGGGTAGAAAACTTGCCTGAGCGACTGGGGGTGATAAAAGGCTCGGGACGAGTCTGGTAACCTATAAACAATAAGTAAGTTGGAATTAAACCAAAGTCACTTGTAAATCTATACTCTAACCAACTCAGACTCTAACGCTCGTTTTGCGCTTACTGATTCTCTTAAGTCACTCGAGTACCCTCGGCTCTACCATTTTTAATAATTTAACCATTACGAGTTTTAAGGCGATTCCTTCGCGAGTGTCTTACCAACTGCCTATTACACCTTACATAAATGTTTCATACTTCAATTAATCCTTTAAGGTCTTTAACCTATGTTTCAAAGTAAGGCGAGGGGTAAGGGTTCGTTCGCAAAACGTCGTTACTTAAAACGGCCGTTTCTCCTAAACCGTTCATCGGAATCAAACGAACCACATATCAAAACGAAGCTCGTAACATGAACTATCTAAACATGGCAATGGTCAAAACCTAGCAGTGAGTTCAAGGGTTTTGATGTTAAGAACAAAAAAACAGTCTACGGTAAATCGGGCATTACGACGGCTATGTTTACGCGATTTCCCAAATTTATACCATTCCAAATCCACCACAATTCAACCCCAATTCACAACCCAATCAAAACTCCATCCAAACTACATCATAACAGCCCCAACACTCAACATTAACTATTTATACTTATTCCCCACATGAACTAAAAGCTTTACTTAGGTTCTTTAACTAATTATCAAGATTTACAACTCCAAAAATACCACCAAACCAACAAATCTCTACAAACTCAACCAAACTTTAAACAAACAAGCATCATGCTTCACATATACTATATCAAACATATTCATTCCTAATTACTCAAAACTAAAGCTAGGGTTTGTAGTTTATACCTTCCTTGGAGAGTGGAGAATCAAGAGAATGGCTTGGAATCACCCTTAAAGTCCTTATCCAAGCTTAATCTAAACAAAACTTTAAGAACACAAATTTTAGTTCTTGAAAAACACTATTCACCATCTTCTTCCATGATTTATAGAAAAAGATTGGCTTGGAATTAGAAGCTTAAACTTATAGGAAGTATGTAACTATCCATGGGGAAGCTTAGATAAATACCTTGCTAAATAGTAAGTGGTGGAGCTTGGATCTTCATTTTGTTAAGAAAGAAGCCGAGAGCTTCATGAAGAAATGAAATATCTTTGTGTTTTGTGAGTTGTTTGCTTGGTTACTAGCTTTTGATTTTGGTAAATTACCTTTTTAACCATGAAATTTGTGTGGTTATTAATCAACCACACCTCCTTCCCTTATGTCATGCTTAGATCATCCTCATGATGTCATCCTCCCCTCCTTGTCCTCTTCTCATTGGTTGGGTGACATCATCCTCTCTAATCCCTTTGATTAACTTCCTAATTGTTTGCCTAATGACCGCTGATCTGTTATACGGTTCGCTTAACTTTCATTTTCGTTTATCGTTTGAGGGATCATACCCGGGATCTTATTACTTAGGTTCCCTTAAACTTTCTCAATATATTATATTCCTTTTATGATCCTCTCTTATAATCCTTTAATTTAAATTCTTTTTATATTAGTATCTAGTGGATTTCCGGGAAAAGTCAAAGTGTTCGGAATTGGATTCTGACGATCTTTACATACACTTATATACCATATAGAGTACTAATAAAATCTCAGAATATCCATAACAGAACCCCTACATAGTGTGGCATGAAAAGTTTTCTCATTCAGCTAAAACACTATTCATAAGGGTTACAAAAAGTTCAAAATTTTGGGGTTATTACAGTTCATATGTACGTGAGCAAAATTGTGTTACGACACGGCGTACCGGTATCGATAGTTTCATATCGAGATCCGCGATTCAATTCGAGATTTTGGAGACAGTTTCAGGAAAGTTTGGGCACAAAGTTAAATATGAGCACCGCATATCATCCTCAGACAGATGGTCAGAGTGAGCGAACTATACTAACAATTGAAGACATGTTGCACAGTTGTGCAATCGATTTCGCTGGAAGTTGGGATAATCACTTACCACTCGTAGAGTTCTCGTACAACAATAGTTACCACTCCAGCATCGGAATGCCTCCATATAACGCTTTATACGGAAGAAAGTGCAGATCTCCGAAAAATTGAGACGAGGTAGGAGAAGGAAAAGTTCTCGGTCCTGAATTGGTTCAGCAAATGAAGGAAACAGTCGCCTTAATTCGGAAGAGACTAATTGTTGCTCAAGACAGACAAAGGAAGTACGCTGATCTTGCCCGAAAGGATGTGAGTTTCCAAGTGGGTGAAGCTGTATTGCTGAAAGTGTCACCATGGAAGGGTTTGACTCGATTTGGGAAAAAGGGAAATTGGCACCCCGTTATATTGGTCCTTTTGAAGTTCTAAATCAAATAGGAAAAGTAGCCTATGAGTTGGCACTACCGCCTCAATATCGGCATGTTCATAATGTATTCCACGTGTCTTTGCTCAAAAAGTATAATCCGGATGTCAATCATGTGATAAAGTATGAGCCGTTAGAAATTCAGAAAGATTTATCTTATGTGGAACATCCTGTCAAGATACTCGACTGGCAAGAGAGGAGTCTTAGAAATAAGTCAGTAAAATTGGTAAAAGTGCTTTGGAGGAATCCCAAGGTCGAAGAATCAACATGGGAGCTAGAGTCTGATATGCGTAATCAGTATCCTCACTTATTCTCCTAGATTCTGATGATAGAATCTTTTAAGGGGGAAAGGATGTTACAACCGGTATAATTCTGGTTGAATTATGTGTATATATGTGTATATATATATATATCAAAAGCGAGTCAATTATGTGCTTGTATGAGTCTTAATGGTCATACTTTGTGAGTTGTAAGTTAAATATTTATTTGAAAAAATTTTGAGAAAAGAAATGCCTTTATTTGAGTAATTTGTGATATATTATTAAATATATTAGTTTATGGAAATTCTTTATATAAAAACTTGTTTCCTTTAAGTTTTTGAAAGTGATCTCAAAAAGTTTCTAAAATCTTAAACTATTTTATGGTATGACTTTTGTGATTTATAGATTTATATTTTTATTTATAAAATTCTTTCTCTAAAATGATATTCGATTAGTAATTTGCCATTTACCATGATAACCTTGCATGCAAAAACCCATTCAATTGAAGGGAGGGGTATCGTTGTCAAATCCAATCCCACTAACTTCACTTTAACTAGTCAATTTCCTAAGTTGCCCTTGCATGCAAACCTTGCTAGTTTATAGAAGAGGGATAAAAAGGTAAATATATATTCCACTATCATCAAACCACCACCATATCATCACCTTGTATCATTTTCACCACTTACACACTCCAACTCACTCACCTCCCTCCTCATTTCTCTCTCTCTCTCGGCCGAAGCCAAGCCCCCCTGTTCATTTTCTTTCATTTTTCTTCAAAATTCTTGCAAGAAATCATTCTCTAATCCTTGATCACTTGTTTAGTAAGTTAAATATTAAGTGTACTATTTGGTTTAAGCTTGCATGTTGAGTTTTGAGTGAAGCCTAATGTTGAAAACCTTGATTCTGGTGAGTTTAAGATTTAAAACAAAGGCAAAACATCAAGAGTGGAAATGATCAATGGTTGAGGGACTTCCTTGCCATTTTGTATGATTATTTCACTCCCTTCCATTTGGCAATGACTCTTTAAGAGCCGAATGGAGTAGATTTTTGTGTTCTTTTTTGTGATTAGATGTTATGTGAAGAAGTCTTGATTGCATGTTACTTTAAAGCTAAATTTTTGATGGATCATGATCTTTAAAACCCTTGCATGTCATGAAATACTGGGATATGGTATGTTAAATGATTGCATTTTGATTTTACACTCAAAATCTTAGAGTACTAGGAATGCATATTGAAAACTAGACTATATACATGATTTTGGCTTTATGTTCGATTGTATACCTTAAATGTAACCCGATTTGCTAAAAATGAGTATATTTTTCTTAATAAGTTCTTTATTATGACAAAATATAGTTTTTACAGTGGTTTAATGAGTATATTCAATTAGTATTGTGTTGCATGTTGATATAAATATTCGTTTTATGCATGAGTACTTGAAAATGTGGTTTAAGTGTTAGTCTTGCTACTTTGCTTGTATAAAAGGGTCATGGTGCATTAAAGTATGAATGATCTCCACCACGTGTTAGTAGGATAAATGAGAGTATTAGGTTAGTATTTGTGCTTGGTTAAAGATAGGTTTCATGGTTTATAAGTGGGAGTTAAGGTGAAAGGGATAGTGTAAGGTTTGTTGTTTTTCCAGAATGTTGCACTAGTTTGTGGGAGAGTTTTGATTGGGCATTCGTTGGGCATTTGGAGGACCAAGCCACAAGAAGTTAGTACTTAACCTATAGTCAATCCCAGAATCTTTAAATGTAAGAAATCAACTCATTTAGTTGGGTGTACAAGTCGAATCATGACTTCTGGTCAGAACAGAGTCAGTTTGAGTGAGGAGCACTTTTAAGCCTAGAAAGAGGTGTCATTGGTAGGCCCTCATTAGGCCTTGTTTAGAATTGATACTAGGGAGTTTGTGGGAAGTTTTCAAGCCATATTTAGAAGGTTTAGAGTTAAAACCAAGAGTATAAAGTGAGTTCAAATCAGGGCAGTTTGAGTGTCACTAGGGCAGGGGAGAGCCATCTTTGAGAATAGGCCTAAGGAGGCCTAGGTTGAGCCTTGGTGTCATTCCAAGTGCACAAGTTAGATTTAGGAACTGAGATTCCATTGTAGTAATTTGAGTGTCAAACCTTGAGTGGAAAAGGATTCATTGTCGCTTAGTACCATTCGGTGTCACCTAATAGTTGCACTAGGAACACATTGTCCTTGCACTTAGATTTTGCATCCTTAGAGGTGAGACCTGAATTGACCTTTGAGTCTAATGGTTAGTAATAGGTAAGAAGAAGGTTAGGCCATAGGTGTGGCTAAGTGAAATAGAGTTTGGCTAGTAAAGGCACTTCAAAAATTGGAGAGCTAGTTGGGTTGCACTAGACTAGGTAGCACTTCGAGTCAATCGTGTTGGTTGAGTGAGATCATTCAATACTCAATAGTGCACAATTATATCAAAGTTGTATATTATGTGATTAAATGTGTTATGTGATCCTAAATGATTATTTGAGCATAATAAGTGATTAGTAAAGAGTGTATCTTGATGAGGTCTAATATTTTGTGTAGGCTCAGGAGAAGGTAGTAAGCTTGCCGTCAAAGTTGAGTAGTGCTCCCGGTTGCTTCCATGATCAAGACGAGAGTTAGTCCAGCCTTCTTAAGGCAAGTGTTCCCGGACTTCCTTAATATATTTCAAGTGTTTTACCCTTGTCAATTCTATATGATGCAAGTGTTTCTGTACCTTCTTGATATATTGCAAGTGTCCTTTGACCCTCTCGAGTTATATATTGAGATTTATTCTGAACTATTATGATATATTACAAATGTACCGAACCACTCCTTTGGATTATGATAGCATGCTCGTATATTGATCTTTTATTATTGTCACCATGATATATTGTTGCAAATATTATGATTTTCGATTGAGATTTTACAAATGTTGTGTATACGCTTATAAAAATCATACCCTTATAAAGTATAAAACCTCATATATGATCTATCTTGATTAACCGCTATTCTTTTTACTCTTACACCTCCGAGTTCCCAACTCTTTACATTAATCCTTACAATCCTACCCAAATTTTGGTCACTAGACATATCCCTTATTTATAACCCTCAAATTTGAGACCTCTATCTTGCGGAACAACATTATGACTCTTTTTCAATACTTTCTTCCTTGATTATCAAACCATTGCTGACTATCCTTGAATACCCTTCTAGCAAGAAGTCACATCATTCTGATAAGAGTTTCTTAACTCAAAATCCTTTATTGATGATTTAAACCCCTTTGTATAGATCTTTGTAAAGTTCTCCTTGGCATCAGTTTTATAAAAGTTAATTGCTCTTTAAATAAAAGAATGTTTTCTTGAGATTGGTGAACTGGACTAAGACGCAAGTCCCTTTCACACTTATTATGTTAGGCTTAAAAGATGCCTAGGGATCCCACTAAATTGTTAAGAACCCAGCGAGGTTCGGGATTGCTTCACAGCTGATCACCGGCTGTAATCCGTAGCGTCATAAAATTAATTTTGAGCAATGATTTGGTTACTATTGTTTTGACTTGAATAATGATACCATACACCTCAATTTCCAGATATAAATTGCTATGATGTTAAATTATGTTTTATGATATACCTTTCTGAGCGCTCGGCTCACTTCTTGCTTTTCATTTATGTCATTTCAGCTAGCAAGTATGGTTAGATTCAAGCAGACTGCTCGTAAGTCTACAAGTGGAGATGTTGAGGCTTATGTGAGAGCTCAGGTAGTATAGTTGGCATTTGTGTCAGGACCGGTAGTTTTAAATATAAGTTGTAATAGTTGTAGTATGTAGTGTGGGACTGTTCAAACCCTGAACCTTTGCGATCTTGGATTCTGTGTTTTAACAGCCGTTTGTAATAACTTTGTATTACTCAGTTATATTTTGTTAGTGTTATTTTGGGGGTGTGACAATAACCATACATTGTTGCATAAGTGTATAATCTGAACTTAACCTAAACCAGTCTCTGTGGAAATGAATCTGATTTATATCTTATACTACTTGCGAACGCGTATACTTGCGTGTAATTTAGTGCGTGTTATCGTCCTAACAAGTTTTTGGCGCCACTTCCGGGGACTCGGTGTTAATTTTAGTTTATGTGCTTGACATCAGTGGTCGTTAAATTTCACTGACTCGGATATTTTATTTACTTGTTTGCTTGTTTGTGTTTCAGGTACTCTAGAGAGAGTTTATGCTAACGTGTTCTTGATCTCGCAAGAGAACACTGGATAAAGCGGAGGAAGAAGTTGAAGTAGTTGAAGAAGTCTTTGTTGAGGAAAAAGTTGAAGAAGAAACAATCGTTGCAATGGGAGAACCAGTAGCAAATCCGAAAGCTTTGATGGATTACTCTCAACCGAAGATCAATGACATTCAGTCTAGCATTGTCAGACCAGCCATCATGGCTAATACTTTTGAAATCAAGGCTAGCACGATTCAGATGGTGCAGAATTCAGTCCAGTCTGGGTCTCCAATGGAAGATCCCAACATGCACATTAGATATTTCATTGAGATCTGCGACACTTTTAAATTTAATAATGTTTCTGAAGTTGCTGTTAAGCTGAGGCTTTTCCCATTCTCTCTGAGGGATAAAGCTAAGTGTTGGTTGCATTCTCTACCACCAGGCTCTATTACTACTTTGGAAGATCTTGCTCAGAAGTTTCTTACTAAATTCTTCCATATGGAAAAGACAGTTGCAATCAGGAACACTCTTACTTATTTTGCGCAGCAATCGGGAGAGTCTTTATGTGAAGCTTGGGAGCGTTATAAGGAGATGCCTAGGAAGTGTCCTCATCATGGGATGTCTGACTGGATGATTATCAACTGCTTTTATAATGGTTTGGAAGCACAGTCTAGACCCATGCTCGATGCAGCATCAGGTGGAGCCTTATGGGCCAAGAGCTACGATGAAGCCTATGAGTTAATTGAACTGATGGCTGCTAATGAATACCGGAATCCTTATCAGAGACTACCTCAAGGCAAGGTAGCAAGAATTCTGGAGTTGGATGCAGCTACAGCTATAGCTGCTCAGCTTAAGGCTTTAACGATGAAGGTGGATTCTTTGGCTAATTATGGAGTTAATCAGATCACAAGTGTTTGTGAGCTTTGTGCAGGTGCGCATGAAACTGAGAAGTATGCTATTTCTAGTGAATCAGCTCAGTTTGTAAGCAACTTTCAGATGTCTCAACAACCAGTTTCAGCCACTTATCACCCCAACAACCGCAATCATCCTAACTTCAGCTGGGGCAATAATCAGAATGCAGTGCAACAGCCATATCAACAGTATGCAAACAACCGCAATATGCACCAAGACAAAAACTCCAACTTCAACAACTACCGCATGGAAGTACAAGTCAATCTAATGGAAAATCTGAATTGGAGGAGTTGAGGCTCATGTGCAAGAGCCAAGCGGTTTCTATTAAGACATTGGAGAATCAAATTGGGCAGATTGTCAATGCTCGGTTGAATCGTCAACTTGGTACACTTCCTAGTGACACAGAAGTTCCAGGCAAGAGGGAAGCAAAAGAGCAAGTCAAGGCAATAATATTGAGGTCTGGGAAGGTTGCGAACCCCGAAAAATCTCAAGTTCCAGAATCTGAAGTTGTGGCTGAAGAAGATGTGCAGAAGGAAGCAGAAGTGGAATCAAGGAAGAAAACTATGGAACACACTCCTCCTGAGGGTAATATAGGGGATAAACAGGTCTATCCCCCGCCTTCTTTCCCTAAGAGGCTGCAGAAGGAAAAGTTGGATAAGCAATTTGCTAAGTTTCTGGAGGTGTTCAAGAAACTTCATATCAACATACCTTTCGCTGAAGCTCTTGAAAAGATGCCTAGCTTTGCGAAGTTTATGAAAGGTATTCTCTCAAGGAAAGTGAAGCTCGATGACTTAGAGATTGTTGCTCTTACGGAGGAATGCAGTGTTGTGATGCAACAGAAGTTGCCTCCGAAGCTTAAAGATCTTGGAAGCTTCACTATTCCTTGCACCATCGAAAACTTATTTTTCAACAAGTGTTTATGTGATTTGGGAGCTAGCATCAATCTGATGCCTTTGTCTTTCTTCAATAAGTTGGGTTTACCTGATCTAAAGCCTACATATGTCCTTCTAGTTGGTCGTTCATTCTATTACATATCCACAAGGCATTGTGGAGGATGTCTTGGTCAAGGTGAACAAACTCATCTTTCCTGTTGACTTCGTAATTCTTGATTTTGAGGAAGATAAAAAGATTCCCATAATCTTGGGAAGACCATTATTGGCTACAGGCCGAACCTTGATTGATGTGTAGAAGGGTGAGCTCACTATGTGAGTGCTGGATCAGGATGTGACCTTTAATGTTTTCAATGCCATGAAATTCCCTACTGATAAAAAGGAGTGCTTAAAAGTCGAATTAGTTGATTTTGTGGGTACTTCAGAACTTGATCAAATCTTAAGGTCTGATGCCTTAGAGAAAGCCTTGATGGGGAATTCAAATAGTGAACATGATGAAGGTGATCAGCAGTTGTAGTATTTGAATGCTTCTCCTTGGAAGCGAAGGCTGGATATGCCTTTTGAATCTCTTAGATCGTTAGAACTCAAAAATGTTGAGGGGCGTCTCAAGCCATCTATTAAGGAAGCTCCTACACTCGAGCTTAAACTTATGCCTGAACACTTGAGGTATGCATTTTTAGGTGATGCATCTACTTTGCCTGTCATTATTGCATCTGACCTTTCAGGTAGTGATGAGGAAAAGCTTTTGAGAATTCTGAGAGAGTTCAAGTCGGCAATTGGATGGACTATAGCAGATATCAAGGGAATCAACCCCTCTTATTGCATGCATAAAATTCTGCTACAGGATGGAAGCAAGCCGACTGTTGAGCAAAAGAGAAGGCTACATCAGATCATGAAGGAGATCATGAAGAAGGAAATTTTTAAGTGGTTAGATGCAGACATTATTTATCCTATTTTTGATAGTTCTTGGGTGATCCCAGTTCAGTATGTGCCGAAGAAAGGAGACATCACCGTGGTTGCTAATGAAAAGAACAAGCTCATTCCTACTCGAACAGTCATGGGGTGGAGAGTGTGCATGGATTATCGAAAGTTGAACAAAGCCACAAAGAAAGATCACTTCCCTCTTCCTTTTATTGATCAGATGCTTGACGGGTTGGTTGGGCATGAGTATTACTGTCTTATGGATGGCTATTCGGGCTATAATCAGATTTGCATCGCTCCAGAAGATCAGGAAAAGACTACCTTCACTTGTCTGTTTCGTACTTTTGACTTCATAAGAGTATCTTTTGGGCTATGTGGTGCACCTGCCACATTTCAGAGATGCATGATGGATTCTTTCGATGAGTGCTTGCAAAATCTTGGCGCAGTTCTTAAAAGGTGTGTTGAGACCAATCTGGTTCTCAACTGGAAGAAATGTCACTTTATGGTGCAATATGGTATCATTCTTAGGCATAAGGTCTCTAGTAAAGGTCTTGAGGTGGACAAATCCAAGGTGGGGGTCATTGAAAACCTTCCTCCACCAATATCTGTTAAGGGAATCCGCAGTTTTCTTGGTCATGCGGGTTTTTATCGGCGGTTCATCAAGAAATTCTCTAAAATCTCTAAACCATTATGCAATATATTAGAGAAAGATGTCCCTTTCAAGTTTGATGATGAGTGTCGAGCTACTTTTGAGAGCTTAAAGAAGAGCTTGATCACAGCCCCTGTCATAACTGTACCTGATTGGAATGAGCCTTTTAAAATAATATGCGATGCGAGTGACTATACGGTTGGAGCAGTTCTTGGGCAAAGGAAGAGCAATATATTTCATGTGGTCTACTATGCTAGTAAGACCCTCAATGGTGCTCAAATAAATTACACCACAACTGAGAAAGAGTTATTGGCCATTGTCTATGGTTTTGAAAAGTTTTAATCTTATTTGCTTGGGACGAAGGTGATAGTTTTCACTGATCATGCTGTGATTCGCTATCTCGTATCGAAGAAGGACTCGAAGCCTAGATTGATTAGATGGGTTGTTTTGCTACAAGAGTTTGAACTAGAGATCAAGGATAGAAAAGGTACTGAAAATCAAGTCGCTGATCATCACTCTCGGTTAGAAGATCCAAGTATAGCTTCACAGGATAAGACATTGATAAATGAGTCTTTTCCTGATGAGCAGTTGTTTGGGATGCAAGAAGAAGAACCGTGGTTCGCAGACATTGTGAACTACCTTGTGAGAAACATTATGCCTCCAAACTTGACTTATGCTCAAAGGAAGAAGTTTCTTCATGAAGTGAAGTGGTACATGTGGAACGAGCCTTTTTGTTTTGCCAAGGAGCTGACCAAATCATCAGGAGACGGAGGGTATCTTGCGAGACTTCCATTCAACTGTTTATGGAGGTCATTATGGTGGAGAGAAGATAGCAGCTCGTATCCTTCAAGCAGGATTCTTCTGGCCTATATTGTTTAAGGATGCACATCAGTTTGTTTTGAAGTGTTATCGCTACCAGCATGTTGGTAATATATCTAAGAAGGATGAAATGCCTCTTAATGTGCTTCTCGAGGTTGAGGTCTTCGATGTTTGGGGAATTACCTTCATGGGGCCATTTGTCTCATCTTGCAATAATCAGTATATCTTGTTGGCGGTAGATTATGTGTCAAAATGGGTGGAAGTTAAAGCTCTGCCAACAAATGATGCGAAGGTAGTGCTCAATTTGCTTCACAAGCAGATATTCACAAGATTTGGAACTCCAAAAGTCATATCAGTGACGAGGGATCACATTTCTGCAATCACAAGTTCACTGCTATGATGCAAAGATATAATGTGAATCATTGCATTGCTACAGCCTACAATCCTCAGACTAATGGTCAAGCTGAGGTATCTAACAGAGAGATCAAGCGTATTCTAGAGAAAGTTGTATGTCCATCAAGAAAGGATTGGTCTTTGAAGCTGGATAAAGCCGTTTGGGCATATCGAACAGCATTCAAGACTCCGCTAGGCATATCACCGTTTCAATTGGTTTATGGTATATGATGTCATTTGCCTGTGGAGCTAGAGCACTGGGCATATTGGGCTTTGAATAAATTGAACCTTGATATGGATGCAGCTGGTAAGAAAAGGATGCTTTAATTGAATGAACTTGATGAGTGTCGACTTCAATCATATGAGAACAACAAAATGTACAAGGAGAAAGTTAAGAGATGGCATGATAGGGGTCTAGTGCTTAAATCATTTGTGTCGGGGCAACAAGTTCTTTTGTTCAACTCTCGTCTCCGTCTTTTTCCTGGAAAATTAAAGTCAAGATGGTTAGGGCCGTTTGTTGTCCTAACTGTGTTACCACTTGGAGCGGTGGAAATTTTTGAGAATGATCCAGGCCAAGCATTCAAGGTAAATGGACAGCATTTGAAGCATTACTATGGAGATACGGCAAACTTTGAGGTTGTTAGTGTCGTTTTATTATCAACTTGATCTCGGAATTTTACGTCAAGCTAGCGACGTAAATCAAGCACTTCTTGGGAGGCAACCCATGTTTGTTGTATATTAGTAGTTGAGAAAAGAAGATTGAAGGAAGAAAAACCAGAAGAAAATACAAAAAAAATCAGAAAATCAGAAAAAAAAATAGTCGACTTTTCTAGGACCACGGTGAGCCCCCGCTAGGAAGCGGGGCGGCCACGCTGAATCAGCAGAAGTTGTGCCCGCCCGCGCTGGGAAGCGGGGCAACCACGCTAAAACAATAGAAACACGGCGCGCCCGCGCTCCCAGACGGGGCAGCCACGCTGAGCCCCTGAAAAAGAAAAAAAATATATAGAAAATCGAAAATTCAAAACACAAACAAGACACTAACCGAATTTTTACTCCTTCCACTACCCTAATTCTTACTCCTAATCAATTCTAAACTCTACCCATTATCCCCACTAACCCACAATCATATCCCACTTCTATTTTAACCCTAATTCCAATTCTCTATATATACATACACTTACATACATCCATCTCCACCTTACTCTTATTCTCTCAAACCCTAAATCTCTCTACACACCTC
Source organism: Apium graveolens (assembly GCF_009905375.1). Taxonomy (NCBI): domain Eukaryota; kingdom Viridiplantae; phylum Streptophyta; class Magnoliopsida; order Apiales; family Apiaceae; genus Apium; species Apium graveolens. Next base: position 25,219,508 of record NC_133647.1, read on the forward strand.
TCTTATCTCAATTAATCTTTTCCAATGGCTCCAAAGAGAGCCCACACTCAAGTAAGCAGCAACACTAACCCTGCCACTACTGATACTTCGAGTGTTGGGGGTACGAGGCCTCGATTTGTTACTCTGGAGGCTGAAACGGAGTACGCAAGGTTGTTGACTAAGCAGATAGCGAATGAGAGGGGTTTCCTACCTTCGAGTAAGGATGGTAAGCTTCTTGAGATTATCTTGGAGATGAGATGGGTTTCGTTTTGTGAGGCACCCGCGGCTGTGCCTATAAGTATCATTCACGAGTTTTATACGAATGCAAAAGCTGATAAGAATGGGTATTCGGTGGTGCATGGGTTAACAGTGGACTACAGCCCGGAGGCTATTCGCAGGGTTATCAACCAACCTGAGAGATAGAGTACTTAGGAGGAGTGGGTTAATAAGGCTGGGGAGGACTTTGATTTATATTTGATTATGGCTACTCTGTGTATCCCGAATACATATTAGAAGTTCAAGAGGGGATCGTATGAGTATCTCAATTTCTCTGCTTCATGCATGAACACGTTTGCTCGTGCTTGGAATGCTTGCATTTATGCAAATATCATGCCTTCTTCTCATGTGCATGATGTGACTGTGGATCGTGCGAAGTTTTTATGGGGGATTTTGCAGGGAGATTATGTGGATCTCGGTTCTATTATTCATCAGGGTATTTTGTGATTTTTGCATGGAAGCACTACGGGGTCTATCCCTTATGCCTCGATTGTGACTAAGCTTTGTGTTGTTGTAGGTGTTCATTGGCCCGCACACGAGCAGCTTTAGTTACCGAGCGCCCCTATCAAGAGTTCTACGATCTTGAGCATGCAGTAGTGGTATGGTGGGAAGGCTGACAAGAAAGGACTTGGCTACACCTATGATCATTTGTCGGGTGGCCAGCCAGTTGATCAGACGTATGCTGCTGGTTCAACTCAGGCACACAGAGCAACGTGGAGACATCAGATGGGTGAGGCTAGTTCTTCGCAGCAACAGTAGCAGCAGGAGGCAGAGGATATTGATGTTTAGGCTCGACGCAGTATTGGCATTTGACGAGGTGGATGGACGCGATGTATGACATCCAGAGCAGGTTTGCACAGGATCTTACTCGAGCATTGGGTACAGCTTTTCGAGCCACGGGGGTTGACATTCGGTGGCCACTTTTTGGAGAGGATTCTAGTACCCACCTCCTAACACTCCACCCGCGAAGGGTGATGATCATTCTTCTTTCGAGTAGGTATACCTTGATTCCTTACTATTACCTTCACTGAGGACAGTGAATTTTTTAAGTTTGGGGGTGGTAGCTAAGGAATATTTATGTGTGAGCCCATATAGATGCATATTCATGATATTTAGTTATAAAGTTTGCATATTTGTGATGTAGTTAGTTGTTTTTGTTTTTGTTTACATATTTGTTATCATGTTAGTATGTTGTATATAGTTGCATTGGCATTATATCATGATCCCTTAGGTTACTTTTCCGATTAATTTGTGATGTTGATTTGAGTGTAGTGATGTCGTATAGAGGAATGTTAAGTCCTAACGAATTGATTAGCATGCTAGAAACAAGAAAATTTTCAGTAAGTCTTATAGGTTTCTTGAGTGCTAGATCGTGATCATGACTTGTTTGTTTGTCGAGGTTTAATCACTTGTTTATGTCTAGAATTTATGTTATTCTCTTAATGACAAAATAACGTGGATTTTTTTAAAATTGGAGAAAAACATTGGATATTGATGCTAGTTGTGGTTAGGCGTCAAATGGCTAGTAGTCGGCTCATATTTATATGAGTAGTCTAGGGTTGAGCGAGATGGAGCGAAACGCACTCGTTCAGAACTTTAAAAAAAGAAAAAAAAGAAGAAACAGGAAAAAAGAAAAAAAAAAAGAGAAAAAACATGTGTTATGTATAATTGATTACGAGTGGGCTCTTTAATACTCGAGTTATTAAGTTCTAGGGGACTTTGTGCCTAGTGACCTAAGGCTTTTATAGTCTGGGATCCGCTAACATAACTCTCGCTACATGGGTATTATTGCATAAGTCCTTTGTGGACCTCGCTCATTGCACGATCAAATAAGCATGTTTGTATTTTTTTATGTGTTATCAATAAAAGCATGAATCCTTGTATAACTCTGATAAAATTGAAGTGTTGTCAGTCATTTTATGTTTATCGTTTATTCAGTTTATAACCTTGTGATTTTCTTGATGAGAGGTGAGTTATGTTTATTGATCTAGTGTCGAGAATATATCTATTAAGCAATTGCACACACGCACATTTTTGGCTTGTGAGTTGATTTGTGAGATTTGATTAAACTTTGCGTGAATAATTGCATTCTTTGAGATGTTGCTTATTGATTGGTTTAGTTATTCTGAGGGGATCATTGCATTCATGTTAGTTGTATTCATGCATTTTTATTTCTTGTTTTTGAGTCTGTTATGCTTGAGGACAAACATCGGTTCAAGTTTGAGGGTGTGATAAGTCACATTTATATCCACTTAGAACGCTTTGTAAAGGCTCGAATTGGTGATTTGTACTCAAGTTATTTGTGTTTTTTATGTGTTTTTGTAGTGTTTTGCATTTCAGGGCACATTTTGAAGGAAGGAATATATATTACATTGTTTATATGCTAGAAGAGTGTTAGGATGGAGCCTCGGTCGGTTGCGTACAAGAAACCAGCACGAGAAGATCAAGAAAGCAAAAAATTCCAGTTTTTCCATAAGGCCAGGGCGGCCGCGCTACATTTGGGAGCGGCCGCGCTGGTTTGGCAGAACTTCAGGGCGGCCGCGCGGGATCTCAGGGCGGTCGCGCCAGGTCGTTTTCTCAGAATCCCGTTTCTACTTGAATTTTGAGCGTTTGAAAGCCCAGGTCGTCTAGAATCCTATATATATAAAAAAAATCATATAGAGGAAAAAGGAGATAGCAGTAAGAAGACCTAATAGCACAATACAACGGAGAAGAAGAAGATCTAGTTTTTACTTGTGATTCTTTGCTTAAGTTGTAATCTTGGATGCTTGTTTTCTTTGTTGTTTGAACATAATACTCTTGTTAACGTACTTTGTTATATTTATTCAGTTATTGCAGACCTAGTTATCATAGTTTATTTACCATGCTTTCATTGGAACCCATGGTGACAATGAGTTCGGTTATGAACTAATCGTTATCGTGGGGCTCTAACGGATTTACTTATGGATTTCTATAGTTAATTGTTTTGATACCTAAGTGTGTGGTGATTGTATGATATCCTAGTATTGGTTGTGCATATACATCTTATGTGCATCACGAACATATAAGATAGTATGTTAATCTCTGTTGAAGCGACAGTGAATATAGATATTTAGAACTTGCCATGCTAGGATAGGTTCATGTATAATTGTTATGCATGATTCGTAGGTAATTTTAACCATTTTACTTGCCCTATGTAATCACGATAGATAACTTGTGCACTAAACCTTTATATTGTCAAATTCTATAAACATATAGGATCTCAACATTATTAGTGACTATTCAACTTCTATCTCTTTTGTGGATGTCTGGTAGTAGGGAATTCGTACAACGATAGTTGGCGTTTACTAGTTTCGTGTTATCTGATTAGCTGTCATCGCCATCGTATGCTAAGGTTACGAACAATAACTTTAAATGAAGTATTTAATGAAGATAGAATCTCATGCTTGTCTCATATAGTTAATTCCATCACTTTTATTCTTAATTAATTGCATGTTAGTTTAATCTTAGTTATAAACATCTCAACTTGTTATTGTCTTAGCATTGAACGATAACCATACATTGTTGCATAAGTGCATAATCTAAACTTAACCTAAACCAGTCTCTATGGGAATGAATCTGATTTATATCTTATACTACATGCGAACGCGTATACTTGTGTGTAATTTAGCGCGTGTTTTCGTCCTAACACCAAGCTTAGTATATATAGTTAAAGGTTCCATGAGGCTTCCTAGTGATTCTCCACTCTCCAATAAAGGTATAAAGCTTCAAAACCCTTAGTACTAAGTTTGGTTTGTTTGAGTTTTAAGGATTGTTTGGATGGATGATTAGTGAAATGAATGTTTAAGCATGTTTAGAGATTTGATTGTTTAGTTGTTTTGTTAATTATGGAGATATGAAAGATACTTATTGGATTTGAGGTTCTTGAGCTTGTTTTGACGTAGTTAGGATGTAAAATTTTGGACTTTGAGTTGTTGATGAGTTGTGGTTGGATTGGTGTGATTTGGTGCTGATAAAATATTGGAAATCATAAATGATAGCCGTCGTAATTTCCATTTTTCTAAAGACTATTTTTATGAGTAACTTTTTGAATCTACAACCCACTTCCATGAACTCGCCATTTTCATTCTTAGATAGGTTATTTTTTAAGCTTCGTTTTAATATGTAGATCGCTTTGATCGGATTTACGGTTTAGGAAAAATGGTTGTTTTAAGTAACGACATTTCACGAACGAACCCCTACCCCTCGAATAACTTTGAGACCATGTTTAAGGCCCCTAAAAGACTTATCGAAATACGAAACAATTATTTAAAGTTTCTTAACCAGTTAGTAAGGTCATTTCGAAGGATTCGCCTTATGTTTAGCGATGAATTTTATTAAAATTATGGAGCCGAGGGTACACGAGCGACTAATGTAAACCTTTAAGCGTGAAAGCGAGCGTTATGGTATGCATGAGTAAAGTCTAGTTTCTTAAGCGACTAAGGATTAATTTCGGATTATGTTATTATTTATAGGTTACCGGACCCACCCTAAGCTCATTACCACCCCCGGACACTCAGGAAAGTTTTCAAAACCTATTACTGTTGTGATATTGATATGCATGAATGTTTTGTAAAACCATATCTTGCGATATGATGCATGTATGATTTTAAAGTTAAAACCTTTTGTTATATATACATGCATTCTTTGAAATATTGATATTTCGATATAAAGTTTAACTATTTTAAAAGTGGAGCTTACGAGCTACATATTACCTATGCTAGTGATAAGCAGTATTTTGCGTAGACCCTTAGTATAGGGCACCCAAAGTTGAACAGTGTACCTAAACCGGGAGGCGATGTTCCCGAGTATTTTATATATATAAGTTCTGATAACTATTAATCGAATAAGGTTATTCAATAGTTTTGAATAATGAACAAATATTAATTTCAATTATCCATATAAAGATTTTACTTCGTATAAGTATATCTTCAATTAATTAAATATTTGTTTCAAGTATTAGTTTCAAAACATTTTACTTCGTTTATTTTATAAACAAATATCATTTATTCAATATTATTTAAAGAATAATTCAGATATTCTTCTAATATTTTAAAACTGATTTATATTATTTGAATCATCTTTACCTTAAACATTTTCAAAATGTTTTCAAATCTTCAAAATGATTTTAAATGTTAGAGCAGATCACAAAACCGTTTTTAAATTTAAATCTTTCCTTTAGATGGGGATTTAAATACTCGCTCAAAATATAGGGGATCCGGCTCAAGAAAAAAGGGACATCTTTATCTTCGTAACGAAGTTGCTAGGTGGATAAAGAGAGTCCCGATTACTTACCCAACATTCGGGAAGTAATACATGGAACAAGTTAATCCATTAACTACCATCGCTTGGGAAATACTGGTGAATTATCCTTTCCAACTGCATGCGGCTTCTTGGTGGAGTTGTATCAACAAGTTTCTACTCGGGGAAAGGGGAGATGAGCTTTACGTTTCAAAGTCATGGATTTCATCTGAACTAGGAGTTGCGTAAGTGGCTTAGTGGCGCGGGCCCAACCTTATTTTATTATTAGTCCTAATGCGCCCCGAAGTTCTGCTACGGTGGTTCATTCCTTAGGAGTCCAAGGCCGGTAAATGATAAATTCCGGCAGATCTCCTCTTCATGTAGATATTTGTGGGTTGTACGACGATGAATGATCATCGGAGGTCGACTTCCTGGCGCAGCATACTCCATAATTGGTTCATCATCCAATTGGATATTTTCTGTAACATTATCAAGAGCACCCCGATCAGAAAGCTACGGGCTGGGTGACCGATGAATGTTTGCAGGGTCAAGCATTCAAAATAATGTTTTGATAATTAAGTATCTCGTAACTTCATCTTTTAAATGATATTTCAAGGAATGTTTTATACAAGCTTCATCTTGTAACTTCATCTACGAGATGAACTTTTGAAAACTAATTATATGTTGAACAACAGTAGTTCAAGTAATTTTTCTGAAAAAATATAAGTATATTGAAGTATCTTGTAACTTCATCTTTTAAAATTATATCTAGTAGATGGTTATCTTATGCATGGCAGAAGATTTCAAATATTTATGAAAAGTATACATATATTGAATATTTTGCGACTTCATCGCGTTAAAATATCAAACTTGGTTCATTTTTTCTTCACCAAGATTTTCATAAATACTATAAAAATGTTCATATGTTGTTGATCAGTTATATTCCATTTTGGTGAGCTGTGTTGCTCACCCTTGCTTATTCTATCTATCATAACAACAGCTAGGCTAGATAGACAGGACCAAGCTCCCATTTCGTGAATGGAAAGGAAATGTTCCGCTATTTCCTGTAAGCGTTGATGCCGTTGTGGCCGAGGTAGGAACTACCAATAGGCGAGGCTTTCAACTTTTGATGTACCAGACTTATGTATATCTATGAATTGTTATAATGACAAGGAATATGTAAATTTATTCAGAGATCCTTTTGAGGTGTAATAACTAATAATTTGTGAATCATATGACTTGTACTATTTCGGGTTCATCTCTGAGACTATAACGTGTGGCGGGTGTGTGTATATATTGGGGGTCACAGTATGCTTTAGTTAGTTATTTATTCAAGATTAAGTATCATTAATAAAAATGGAACTCGCGACAACCCGGATCCCCGACCTAGATTTTGGGGTGTTACAACATATCTGATTCTTCACTTGACACATCCGGATCATGATTAATCAGCCTTATTGCATTTATTCTAAGTTCAGGATTAAAAATTTGAGGATTATCAGGATTGTCAATGATCACTTCATCTTTATCAGGAATTGCAGATACGGTTTGCTTTTCCATCAGTATTTGAGAGAGTGAGTCACTATTTCAATTTTAACAGTCCTTGCACCATCTTTGGAGACATGAGTTGACTGTGTGGTTTGAGTTTGAGTTTGAATTCCAGTCCTCTATTGTACCACAACAGCATCAGAGGTCCTTGTGCCTTGATTTCCACCATCCATATCAGGATTGGCATTATCCTTCCTCAATACTTATTCAGGTGCACATTTTGTCTGAGCTACCATCTCCCCCTTTTGGCATCAAGACCCTGTAGTAAGGAGAAAATAACATCCAGTTTATAATTTGTTGCTTGTTGATTGGCTTCAATAGTAGTGAGTCTTTCATTCTTCAATTCCTGATTAGATTCCACATTCATCATCCTCTTGACCAGGCCATTGTGCTTGTTGGTACCCTTGATGGTAATAGAAAGATCAGTAACTTCCTCTTTCAAATCAGTATTTGAATCTTTGAGAGCAGAGAGAGAAGAGTGCATCCCTTTAACCAACACAGTACTAGCCTTCACAACAATTTTCAGCTCAGGATTTGCATTGGATTTGACAGCAATGAATTTATTTAATATTTACATTTTAATAATACAAAAATACAGATCGTTATAACCTTCCCCCCTTAAAGAGATTATGTCCTCAGAATCTTAACTAACTAAACAAGTGCGGATATTTGTCTAGCATATCTAACTCTAACTCCCAAGTAGACTCTTCTACTCGAGGATTCCTCTAAAGTACTTGTTGCCCAGTAGTAATACAATTGTTTAAGGGGGTTAGATACAATTGTATAGATGTTTCGAACAAGTATAAAAATATAACAGTTCTTTATATTTCTGATAAAAACTGTTACAAACTCTCTCAAGAAATACTGATGTTCTTGAGAGCTGCTAGGTCGTACAATACTCGAGTTAATCACTATATGATGACCTAAACTGTGTTTATATAATATACAGCTTCTATATATCAATCTAAGATATGCATTATCAATTACTAACAGAAAATGATACATATCTTTAACTGAATACATAAAGTCCTATTACTCAGAACGTAACAGATATCCATCCCTTAAAATAAGGAACAAAATCAATCTTCACAACAAACTGCCTTCAGATGCTGATGACATGCAGATACTAATGATGCATCAAATCCTGACGACACATCAAATACTGATGACATCTAAAAGGCAGTCAGATCCTGAGCTTCTTCCGATCATTGAGAATCAGCACGTAACAATCTCCCCCAATTTATGCTTAATGAAAGGAAGCACAAATTCCATTCTCAATGATGCCAAAACTAGTTACAAAATGTACAAGGAGTAAAGCTTACTTCAGTATCCTAAGATAACTGACAGTTGTTTCCAGAAAGTTGTTCAACCTTTCTTCCTCCTTGTCTTGAAGGACTTTAACAAGCTTTTTCTTCAACTCTCTCTTCTCTTCAGTGTCTTCTCCAAGCTGATAGATGGCTGATCTTAGTTTAGAAATCAAGCTTTTAGTTATTTCAAGATCACGAATCATCATAAAACTTAAACTAACATCCTCATGATCAAGACTGAAGGATAACTGAAGATTATTGAGAAAAACTTTTAGGACTGCAGCTTCCTTTTGCATCTTCATTTCTTGACCAGTATAAGTTCTGTACATAGGAACATAATCACCATTGTATTTGTCTTCTTTGTTCATGACTCTTCTTTTGATACTCTCAAGTATCATAGAAGACCAGTTTCTGGTGACATTATCCTCAACTCTAAGAAGATAGTGAATGTATTTCAACTCTGTCAAGATCTTTATCAAAAGTTGCCACAAGGTAAAACTTTTCACTTTACCATCCCTCAAAAAGTATAGAATCTCCTCTCTGACATCATCCAGATTTATCTTTCTATATACAATTTTTACAGCTTCAACCTTCTCAAGATATGAAGGAGTAACTCTTTCACCAAAATTGTCAGTCAGAATATTTGTGTCCAGTAAATCTGACCTCAGAGTTTGCATTCGAGAATGACCAATACATCATATGGTTCCAGTTTTGACAAGCTTTAGCTTTTCATTATATTCCACCCAAGAAGGTCTCTTGATGGACTTGTCAACATTCTTCTGTTCTGAACCAGAAACTTCTAGTCCTGCAGACACATATTTAATATGTTTGAACCCTTTAGGATAACTGAATGAATCAATATCTTTCCATCTTTTATCCTATTTTCTGATAGGAGCATAACTTTTAGGTAGATCATAAATCTTCCCCTTTTCTTTATGCCATAGCTTTCTCTCTGAATTTAGAATTCTCCGCATATAATCATCATATGCTTAATCAGCTTTCATTCTGTCAATTCTTTCTTGTTCATTAACCTCTGAATTATGATAATTGACTACTATAGTAAGAACCAACTGATCCAATCCCTTGACCACCTTTTCATCAGTGTCAAAATCAGCTATCAAATTTTTAGTATCAGGATTTGTATCTGCCTCAAGAGTTACATTTGCATTAGTTATATCAACTTGAGCAATGTCAGTGGTTGATTTCTTCTTCCTTTGAACAATCATCTCTTCAGCATTCTGAACTTCTTCTGCTAATTCATGTCCTTGTATATGAACAAAACCTTCTCTAGAAAGGACATTCAGAAATGCAGAATCAATTGCAACCATTTGACTTGGTTTAGAAATCCTTCCTCCTCCTCATCTTCATCTAGCTCTTGTAGATCTTCCACCTCTTTTTCCTCTTCCTTTAGAAGTGTTGGTTTTTGCTTCAATTTGAGCCATTAACTCCTTTTGTTGCATAACTGCTTCTTCATTTGTTAGATCAGGAAATTCTTCAGTTATCAATCCAAGAGCACTCCTAGCATTCTTTTACTCAAACCTTTTATCTTTGTAGTACAGAACAATCTCTTCACCTATTTCCTTGTGTCTGTAAGGAAAGAACAACCCTTTAGCATCTGCTAGGTTAGAGATTGTAACATCACCAGTTTCAAGAGCATCACCGTTAGTCTTGTGCTTAGCTTCATGAGCACCAGTAGGCTTTCCTTGTCCAGAAGAATCAGATCTTTTGGAATATTGAGGTTGTTGAGCAGTAGGAACAATAGGAACATTTGAAACCGGATTTTTATCACCATCACCATTAGTATCTTTATCTTTCAACTGAATAGAATCAGGTGTACATTTTATAGCAACTATCTTCTCCCCCTTTTTTGCATCAGTATTTGAAAGAAGAGAAAACATAGCATCCAGTGTAGCAGCCATAGAAGATACTTTATCTTCCAAAGAGGAAAGTCGAGAATCCATGATTTGTTGAGATTGAACTACACCTTTAATGATAGTTCTCACACTTGTGAGTTCAGAAGAAGTAGGTGTATTGATCATGAATGCATCAATCGTATCCTTAACTGTAGCATGAGATTTCTTCATATCAGCAAGTTCAAAATGGAGTCCTTTGACAGAAATGGTAGAGGCCTTAAGATACAATTTCAGATCAGGATTTTGAATTTCATCATAGGCCCTATGAACATGTTGCATTCCAACAGCAGATGAGATATAAGTATGTGCATCTCTTCATGCAAAATCCTATTCAGTCTTTCGAAAATGCTCAGCATCAGCATTGTAATAAGAAGGATCTGCATTGAAATATGAAGAACCAACATTGGACTTCTTAGATGTAGCAATAGTAGTCTTAAGCTGAGCTGTGTCAGAATCATCATGATCACTATCTTCATCAAAATAAAAACTAGACAGACACTCAAAAGAATTTGCAGAGCTAGGCAGAATTGCTTTTCCTTTATGAGGATCCTTAGCAATAGGTGTCTGTTCCTGATGAGATCCTGAAACATAAACAAGGTAACACCTAGATCTCTCTGTTCTTTTTAAGTGATCTCATCACTTCTCACACAATATATTACTTTTAAGAGTAATATTTTCTCACAGAAGAAAGTTTATAAGTAAAGAAACATTTATAAAATTCTTTTCTCAAAGCTAACTCTCCTTTTGCCAATACAGGAGACTGCCACTCAAAATTTAATTTTCTCTCATAGTATTTTCACACAGTCTCACAGAAAAGCACAGTCGCATATTTTTTTTCAAAGAAATAAGAGATGGATGAGAGGAGTAGTATGCTTGTCATATAAATAGAGGTAACCTCAAACAAGAGACTATTTATAATCATACAAACATGAGGAACAGTGAAAGAGAATATTCAATACCTGAAGGAGAGTCCTCAAGTGGAAGTAATGATAGTGGAGGAACAAGCAACACATAAGAATGCTTGAACAAGCTAGTCAGCAGCAAGGAATCATCAGTATTAGTTGTTGTAGTGGAAAGTTGAGCAGTATCAGGATTTGTTATAGCATCAGGATTTGATTTGTCAGGAGAATAAAATAGGCCAACATCAGTACTTTGAACCGATGGTTCTTGTGTGGCCTGAGGAATACGAGCTGCTTCACCAAGTTTTGGTGATGGTTCTTGTGTACTCTCCTCAAACATAAGATCATTAATAACTGCATCCACCTTTGACAGTTCATCCTGATGAGCTTTCTTTTCCTTCAAGAGTAGTGCAGAATCAGCAAGAAGATCACTTTGAGAAAAATTAACAATTATTTGTGCAACCTCTAGGTCTGCATCTTCCCTTTGAGAAGATGGTTCTTGTGTGACTGGATGTGTCTCAGTTGCTAAATCCCTTTGAGAAATAGGTTCTTGTGGACTGACATCCATTGCAGAGGACTGAGCCTTTTTCTTCTTTCTGATGTACCCAACTACTTTTTCACCTTTTCTTTTCAAACTACTCTTGTCAGCTGTCTGGAGCACTTCAGTTTCTTTGATCACTAGAATCTTCTTGAGTACAGCACTAGCATCGATAGTTGGCTCCTTGGTATCAGTGATGTCAACAGAGTCATCAGGAATTGCAACTGTTGAGTTCTTGATCTGAAACCTAGACCCAATGAGCATCTGATCATCAGAGTTAGAATCATCTTGCATGATCAGTCTTCTTAACCTGACTGGAAAACATTCTTCTTTCTTCTAACTCTCACTCAGTAAGGCCTTTAAAGTTTTCTGTTCAAAAAGAACATATTTCTTAACTAACCTTTTTTTTGTTATAACTGATGCCTTTTGGGAGACAGCAGAGGAGGCTAATTTAGGAGCTGAATGAGAGTGTTTTTTGGGAGAAAGAATGCTTGGGTTAGAAACAAGATGGGTAGGGTCTTGTTCCACAACATCAGGAAATATTACAGAGGTGCCAGCATCAAGATTTGCAGACACTTGTGAAGGAGTAGGTCTATTTCTCAATAGAAATTGCCTGATCTCCCTAGGCAGGAAAGGAGGTCCTGAAAAATTATTCTTTTCATCTCTTTTAATGTGATCAGTAATAGCCTTCTCAGAAATTTGAAACACAGGAAGCAATTCATCATTATCAAATTCAGCATTAGGGCATAGAAAATTAAAAATTATTTGAAGAAATCTAGTATACCCTATTACTCCTGATGTATCTGCTCTCCTAACAATTATGAATTGAAGAATATTATTACCATAGTCAAAATTACCAGACTAAAGGAGAGAGAACCCAATTTTCAGAGAAGTAGATGGAAGAGCATCAAAATTTTTTGTTTATTCAAGAAACACTTGCTGATGTAATCAAAGAAGAAATTCCGTTCTCTCTTCAATTTTGTCCTTGTCAATTTGCCAATGGTTATCATAATTATCAGGAGCACCATCACAAGCAGGCAATCTCAATGCTTGAACCAGGACATCAGCATCAACCTGATACCTGCGTCCTTTATATTCAAACGAGAAAGCAGTGTTTGTTTCATTAACTAGAGCTGTATTCCATACCTGCATTAGAGCCCTGTATGACACCTTAGTAGGATTTGTTAGAGCATACCCAATTAGACATTGGAGTAAGAAATCATGTATATCATGAAAAGATTGTGGAAACTGCTGATGTGTTAGCAGAGCCAAGTAGTTATTGGTTCCAAAAGTGTTTCCATGAATGATAGTGGTTTGGTTGAAGAATGGTGAAACCTCAGAAGGTGACATGATGTTTGTAGGAGATGAGGAAGAATATAAGTGAGATGTGGATGGTGAGGCTGTGTGTATGATGATTTATGTCATAGAAGTTCTTGTGCGTATATAAGTTTGTAAAGCTGAGTTGTATATAATATACACAAAGAAGGAAGCTTAGTGAATTAGACTTCTGACAGATGGCAATTACTGAGTAATAGGATTTAAAAGTGGAGTAAAGTGCAGAATTAGCAACAAAATACGTACAATTTTTTTTAAAAAAATACTATATGAATTTGTTCAACGGATAATCCACTATTAAACAATTATTAAATAAGATATTCAGTTTTCAGCACTAAACAACTCAGAAATTATTTTTCAATAATATTCTAAAGTAAAGCATGCTGACCTGTCATCAGTATTTGGAACCTCTTATCTGTCAGTGTTTGACAATGCCAGGATTTGATGAGTCAAATTCATTAGTATTTGTCAAAACAACTCAAGCTTATCAGAAAACCACAATTTTAATCTCAAGAATCATCAAAAGATACATGTTAAGTGTATGATTTAGAGATTAACATGCTACAATTAAGAACAAGCACATGCATACACAGCTAAGGAACATAGATTAGGTCTTGTAAAACAAAACAAACCGAATTTCATTAATATTTCAAGATAGTACATTTCTTGAAATTTTTGATTACATGCATAGGTGATTACAATATAATCCTGGTCTAATAGAGAAGAACTTCAACAGCCTTAGTCTAAGAAGCTAAGTTGTTGATGTTTATTATTTCCTCCTCCTATTCACGAACAACACAGCAAGACGGATGATCCGTTCCTGCTGACGAAGAGCTTCTCGCCTTTCTTCCTCCAAGCGATCGAGATGGAGGCGATAATCCATCTCGAAGAACAGAAGATGCGTTGTGACCTCCTGTGGAACCCAGTTCCACACTACACTGGGAATGGTAGTGATGTGCCATTCCTTCTGCCAATCTTCGCAGCTAAACTCCATATTGAAGGTTTTGTAGTTCATGAATATATTGCATTGAACCATTTTTATGAGAGAAAAGAGAGAGAAAGGGAGAGTTGAGAGTTGAGTGTTGAGAATATATGATTGGACTGGAAGAGAATGATGGTTTAAATAACCGAGAGAGAGAGAGAGAGAGGGAATATCAAAGGACTAGGGGTTTGATTAATTATTAAGTGTATAATTAACTTAATGATTTAACCAAAAAATATCTTATTGAAGCGCGTCTCCATAGACTAATTTGCAATGCTAACAATGATATATATTCATACATGCACATTTAGCAAATAAATTCACTTAATTTATCATGCATATAATGAAATACATCAAAAATTCCCAACGTAATATCTTCAACAACATTTAGGACATATCAGGATTTGATCAATATACATCAGGATTTGATCAAATATAAATTAAAAGAAAATTACATGTCCCAACTAACCATATCAAGTTCATTGACAAGATTTGTAAATGTTTCTTCAGGTAATGGCTTCGTGAAAATATCAGTCAGCTGTTGATCAGTGGGAACAAAATGAAGCTCAATTGTCCCTTCCATAACATGTTCTCTTATAAAGTGATATCTGATACTGATATGCTTAGTAAGAGAGTGTTGCACTGGGTTTCCTGGAATAGCAATAGCACTTTGATTATCACAATAAATAGGAATTTTAGAAAATGATAATCCATAGTCCATGAGTTGATTCCTCATCCATAACAACTGAGCACAGTAGCTTCCAGCTGCAATATATTCAGCTTCAGAAGTTGAAGTAGAAATGGATTTCTGCTTCTTACTGAACCATGAGACTAATCTTCCTCCCAAAAACTGACAGCTCCCGGATGTACTCTTCATGTCTATCTTGCAGCCAGCAAAGTCAACATCCGAATATCTACATAATCCAAAATCAGCTTCCCTTGCATACCCGAGACCAAGTGATGTAGTGCCCTTGAGGTATCTGAAAATTCTCTTCACTGCAATAAGATGTGGCTCCGTAGGATTTGCCTGAAATCTTGCGCACAAACAAGTTGCAAACATAATGTCTGGCCTATTAGCTATTAGGTACAAAATAAAACCAATCATACCTCTGTAATTTATGACATCAACTATTGTACCTTCATGAGGATCAAGCTTTATAGTAGTTGTCATAGGAGTAGTTGCAGTTGTACTTTCTTGCAAATTAAACCTTTTCAACAGATTCTTTGTGTACTATGACTGAGTAATGTAGATGCCATTATCAGTTTCCTTAATTTGCAACCCCAAGAAATAGCTCATCTCTCCCATCATACTCATTTGATATCTTGATTGCATCAACTTTGAGAACTTATCACACAGTTTTTGATTAGTTGATCCAAAAATGATATCATTCACATAAATTTGAACTAAAAGCAAATCTTTACCTTGATTTAGATAAAATAAAGTTTTATCTATTGTACCTCTTTTGAATCCACTTTCAAGCAGAAACTGAGCAGGGGTCTCATACCATGCTCTAGGTGCTTGCTTTAGTCCATAGAGTGCTTTATCAAGTCTATAAACATAATCAGAATGTTTAGGATCCAAAAAACCTGGTGGTTGTTCAACATAGACTTTTTCTTCAAGTTCTCCATTGAAAAATGCACTCTTGACATCCATCTGAAAGACTTTAAATTTCTTATGTGCAGCATATGCCAAGAAAATTCTGATTGCTTCCAACCTAGCAACAGGAGAAAATGTTTCATCATAGGTAATGACTTCCTGTTGGGAATATCATTTAGCCACTAACCTTGCCTTTTTTCTGACAATGGTTCCATCAGAATCATTTTTATTTCCGAAGACCCACTTTGTGCCTACAATTGACTTGTTTTTAGGTCTAGGCACCCGCTTCCATACTTCATTTCTTTCGAACTTGTTCAACTGTTCTTGCATAGATATGACTCAATCTGTATCCTTAAGTGCATCTTCCACTTTCTTTGGCTCTTCTTTTGAAAGTAGATTGTGATACAAACATTCATTTTGAGTAGCACTCCTTGTCTTTACACCTTCATCAAGATTTCCAATGATCGGATCAGGAGTATGATCTTTAGTTCATTTTCTAGCACTAGGAAATGTCCTTCTTGAGCTAGATGCTCCCCCTGAATCATATGCCTCATCAAATACATCTGAGGCTCCCCCTGAATCAGTACTGTTATCTCCTGATGAAGTATTAGGACTTGACTCATGTCCATCTGATATTAAATCAGCATTATATTATGAATGACCAGATTGAGAAGAACCTTGAGTTGATTCTTCAGTGTTAGTACTATCAGTTGAACCTTGATGTTGCTCCCCTCAACATGTGCAAATTCATTAGTACAATGATCATCTTCAGGATCTGAAGGAGTATCAGAATTTGGATCATCAGTAATTGACAGTCCATTAGAGTTTGATACAGATTCCAGCAGTGCATTTTCATTTGCAAAGATTAGACTTTCATAAGAGTTTTCTTCAAAACCAGGAATCTTCTTATCATCAAAAGATACATTGATGGAGATAGCTACAGTATTTGTTCTCAGATTGAAAACCCTGTATGCTCTTGATGGTGAGTAACCAACAAATATTCCTTCATCAGCTTTAGATTCAAATTTTCCTAGCTGATCAGTATGAGTTCTCAGAATAAAGCACTTACATTCAAATACATGAAGATGTTTGAGACTGGGCTTCTTTTCTTTCAGCATCTGATAAGGAGTGACACCATGTATGTTTATTAGTGTGATATTCTGAGTATAGCAGGCTGTGTTTACTGCTTCAGCCCAGAAGTAAGTGGGTAATTTGGCTTCTTCTAGCAGAGTTCTGCCAGCTTCAATCAGGGTTCTGTTCTTTCTCTCAACAACACCATTTTGTTGGGGTGTGCCAGGAGCTGAGAATTGTTGTTGTATGCCTTTGTACTTGCATACTTCCTCCATCTTCGAGTTCTTAAACTTAGTGCCATTATCACTTCTCATTATTTTCACTTTGAAGTTGGATCCATTCTCAATTTGCCTTATATGATCCAGAAGAATTTCTGGAGTTTCATCCTTCCTATGTAGAAAATAAACCCAAGTGTATCTAGTGAAATCATCAACAATTACAAGTGTGTACCTTTTCTTGTTGATAAACATTATGTTTACTGGTCCAAAAAGATCCAAGTGTAACATATGATATGGCTCAGTGATAAGGAATTCTATTTTACTTTTGAAGGATACTCTTTTTTGCTTGGACTTTTGACAAGCATCACAAAGACCATCAAATGAGTATATCATATTTGGTAATCCTCTTACTAGCTCATTTTTGGCAAGTTCATTGATTGAATTGAAGTTGAGATGTGAGAGCTTCTTGTGCCAGTTCCAGCTCTCATCTATTGATGCCTTTGAGATAAGGCAAGTAGCTTCTTGCTCAAGACTTTCATGCAGTCTTGCTTCATATATGTTTCCATGTCTATATCCCATCAAGACAATTTTCTTTGACTTGTTATGAACAACTTCACAGTGAGAGTCATAGAACACCACATGATAACCTCTATCAGTAATTTGACTGATGCTTAGAAGATTGTGCTTTAGTCCTTCCACCAGAGCTACATTCTCTATTACTACCTTTCCAATTATCAAGTTGTCATATCCCAGAGTATGTCCCATTTTTCCATCCCCATAAGATACATCTGGGCCATCCTTCCTCTCAAATTCTGACAGCAGGGATTTATTTCCAGTCATGTGTCCTGAACATCCACTATCCAATGTAAGAGTATTTTTCCTGTTACCCTGCAATCAGAGGAGTGATTAATTAGAAGGATTTTTAAGGACCCGCACTTGTTGGGCCCTCAATTTGGACAACTTAAGTCTTTGTGATTCAGGCTTACTTTTGACAGTTTTTCCCTTGTCAGGATTTGTCTTATCAGAAGTAGATTTAGTAGAACTAGAAGAATTAAGCACACAAGTAGTTTTATTGAATTTAGGAAAAGGTTCATAATATTTATGATAGAACTTATGATAGGAACTACAAGTGTAAATTGAATGCCAACTACTACCACAATGAAAACAAGGATTTTGTGCTTTGTAAAATACTGATCTACCCCTAACACCAGATTCAGGAATAGCAGTTTTCATTTTCTTTCTCCTCCTGCATATAATAGCAAGATGATTAGTATTACCACAGTTAAAATAAGTTTTTCTATGAGCATTGGGAACAAACTTATAGTTAGAATCCTTAGAAATACCTTGCTTACCATTCCTGTTTCTTTTAGGACTTTTTACTTGAGGTTCGCCAGTAACCTCAGATAATTTCTTTTTCAATTGTCTTTTAGACAGAAGTCCTATGTTCTTTTCTTTCTTAACAGTCTTAATGGTTTCTTCGTTTTCCTTTCTTTGATTTTTATCACTTACTACCTTTTCTTGAGATGCTGAGGTTGAACCCTTCTCAAAGGTAGATTTGGGTTCTTCAGCTTCCAAAGAGATAAACTTAACAGGAGTCTTAAGGGTAATTTTATTTTCAGTTTCAACATCTTTAACTCCATTTACATAACCAATACATTCTTTTCAGTTTTTCTTAGAAATCATCTCATGAACCTTTTGCCTGAAACAGTCCAGGTTTTAAGGGTTTTCCTCACATATTCTAATTATTTCTCTACTATATTGTACTTAATTTCTAGTATCTTTGCTGTATGTTTAGCTTTCTCCACCAGCTTTAGAGTCCTTTCCTTCTCTTCTTCCAGACGACTTCCTTTCTCCACCAGTGAACTTCTTTCTGAAGTTTCCTTTCTTCTGAGAGTTTCTGAATTTCATCCTCTTGAAGCCCTTAACTAGTAATGCAGCAGTTTGCATGACATCAGAATCTGTCACGTTCTCATCAGTTTCAGAATAATTATCCTCATCAGGAATTGATGATAAATCATCCGTATCTGATTCTGGCAGATTGTTCTTTTTCCTTGAAGCTTCAACACACCTGTATTTTGAAGCTTTAGCATTTACTTTCAAAGAAACTGATTTTCCCTTGTTGCTTTTCCTCTCTTTTCTTTGCCGAACTTCCAAATCATGAGTTCTCAGCATGCCATAGATTTCATCCAGAGTGACTATTTCCAAATCATACTGATGTCGTATGATTGAAGTCTGAGTCTCCCATTCCTCATTCAAAGCTCTCAGAAACTTGGTGTTTGAGTCTTCCAGATCGTACACATTTCCCACCAAAGATAGGTTGTTTAGCAGAGTGAGAAACCTATCATAGATGTCAGTGAGACTTTCATCAGACTTGGCCTCAAAATGTTCATATTCTTGAATTAGAACAGCCCTTCTGTTCTTCTTGATGGCCATGGTTCCTTGACACTGAGTCTCAAGAGCATCCTAGATCTCCTTGGCAGTCTTGTAGGCTGTAACTTTGTTTGACATCACGAAGTCAAGACTGTTATGCAAAATGTTTCTTACCTTTGCATCCTTCAACACAACAACTTTTTCTTCCGGTGACCACTCACTCTTCATTTTCAACTGAAGATGTTCAGAAACAGTAGGAATTGCAGGCACCGATTTTGTTGGCTTTTAAGGTCCATCATTGATTACGTCGAGGTAGTCTTGATCTGTAGCTTCCAGGTGCATGAGCATCTTCACCTTCCATGTGGGATATTCAGTCTTTTTCAGAATGGGGATTTTAATACTTTCATTCTTGTTCAGAAACATGTTTATATCACTTCTGATTGTAAATTTATCAATTGGCTCTAATACCAATTATTTCCCAGTAGTAATAAAATTGTTTAAGGGGGGTTGGATACAATTATATAGATGTTTCGAACAAGTATAAAAATATAACAGTTCTTTATATTTCTTATAAAAAATGTTACAAACTCTCTCACGAAATAGTGATGTTCTTGAGAGCTGCTAGGTCAAACAATACTCGAGTTAATCACTATGTGATGACCTATAATACACAGCTGCTATAAATCAATCTGAGATATGCATTATCAATTACTAACAGAAAATGATACATATCTTTAACTGAATACATAAAGTCCTATAACTCAGAACGTTACAGATATCCATCCCTCAAAATAAGGAACATAATCAATCTTCACAACAGACTGCCTTCAGATGCTGATGACATAAAGATACTGATGATGCATCAAATCTTGATGACACATCAAATACTGATGACATCTCAAACGCAGTCAGATCCTGGGCTTCTTCTGATCATTTAGAATCAGCACGTAACAGTACTCTCACTATAAGAATATACTTATTCCTAAGGACTCACTTCTTACGGTCTAGGATCTGGATTAGCTGCTCCACGTAGGACAAATCTGGCTGAAGCTCGATTGGCTCATACTCAATGGATTGGTTCGAATCAGGGATATACCGCTTCAACATTGAGACGTGGAACATTATGAATATGTTGCAGTTGCGGCAGCAACGCTAACTCAGGAAACCTTACCTACTTTTCTCAGTACTTAAAACGGTCCTATATACCTAGGACTTAGCTTACCTTTCTGACCAAATCTAACTAATCCTTTCCGAGGCGAAACTTTCAGCAATACTAATTACCCAATTTCTATATCCATATCCTTTCGATATAAATCTGCATTCTTCCTCTATCTATGATGAGCTGCTTCTAACCTTTTTCGAATCAATACCACTGCATCCTTAGTTTGTTGAACTAACTCAGGCCCTAACAACTTCTTTTCTCCAACTTCATCCCAATAAAGTGGGGATCTACATTTTTGTCCATATAAAGCTTCATAGGGTGGCATTCCAATACTGGCATAATAACTATTATTATAAGAAAACTCTATTAACATTAAGTGATCATCCCAATTCCCTTTAAAATTCAAAGCACATACTCTCAACATATTTCTATAGTCTGAATCGTTCTTTCACTTTTTCCATCTGTTTGAGGATGATAAGCGGTGCTCATTTTCAATTTGGTTCCTAAGCATTCTTGAAACTTAGTCCAAAACCTTGAATTAAATCAAGGGTCCCTATCCAATACGATGGAAACTAGATCCCCATGCCTGGATACAATCTCATCCAAATATAGCTTGATTAGCTTTTCTAAGGAATATCTCTTGTTGATTGGAAGGAAATGTGCTGACTTTGTTAATCTATCAATGATGACCCATATAGCGTTGTGATTTGATCTAGTCTTTGGTAGTCCAACCACAAAGTCTATTACAATGTCTTCCCACTTCCACTGAGGAATTTCCAAGGGTTGCAACAATCCACTGGGTCTTTGGTGTTCGGCCTTTACTCGTTGACTTTTATTATAATATCTGGGATATATAGTGTAATTATTTTTGTCAATAAATAAATATTCTGTAATTATTTTGTGATTATCCTGTGAATTATCTGTTAAGTAGTATATGTGTTGGATATTTAAATATGATAAAATCTGAGTATTTTAATTTTTATATGTCCAAAATAAAATGTAGATAATTGTCATATCTTTCTATTAATTTTTATCTTGTTATATGATTTTATAAAAGATTTATGGATTTAATAAATTATTTTTCCGAGTATTTATAAACTATCTTGTATAACCGAGAACCAACCGACTTTAATCTTTTTTACGTTTTTGCAACCCGGAAGTCTCGGGAAAACTCCTTCCTA
Source organism: Apium graveolens (assembly GCF_009905375.1). Taxonomy (NCBI): domain Eukaryota; kingdom Viridiplantae; phylum Streptophyta; class Magnoliopsida; order Apiales; family Apiaceae; genus Apium; species Apium graveolens. The sequence continues at coordinate 25,241,143 of NC_133647.1, forward strand.
ACCTAACTGTAATATTCCGAGCATTTTCCATGTTTTGACTTTTTCGATCCGGAATACGATTTTCCCCGTGCGGGTCCCAGTGCAAAATTTTCTATACAATATTCGTTTCGGTAAATCCTTATACAATATGCGTATATGTGTATTGTTTAACTGTTTTAATCATAACTTTCAATCCGTAAATTGGATTTGGGTGAAACGAAGGGTAGATAGAAGCTTATAACGAATATAATCAAGTGAGAATAAGTATTGATAGACTTGTGATATCTCAGCAGAAGAAGAGAGGCGTAGGAAAGGGAAGCAAGTAGTTGGTAAATAAGAATCGATATACGAAAGCAAGTGAAGTGTTAGCGAGTTAAGACAAGGCAAGTATTTCCGAACCTTCTTGATATATTGCGAGTAATTGAATAGTTCTGTTTTATATTGCAAGTGTTTTGAAGCACGTAACCCCAAAGCCTGATTCCAGTTATTGATTGTTGGATACCCAGATACGAACCACAGATATACGATACTACTCCAAAAATACATAAAGTAAATATCAATCACTGAACTGAAATTGTTTCACATACAAACCTTCATACCTTATACATTAAAAGACTAATCCTTACAACCACAAGACTTTGATTCTTCTGTTATCCAATTCTTTTACCGGCTGATAGCCAATCCTTGTATTTACCATATTGTCTCCTGATAATGATTACAAATCACCTTATGCTTGAAAACCAATGTTATTTATGATTCTGTTTATTGATTTGCATTGTTTATTCTGTTATTGTTATAGAATTGGATTGTTTTATAAAAATTTGGACCAGATTCGTGGTCAGACCAGATTGGTGATCATGTTAGGCCAATGTGTGCCTTGGATCCAGTAATTAGAGCAGAGCTGCGTGCCTTGCTCGGGGTTAGTGTGTGACTGATCAGCAGCCTACCCTTGGTTTTTAAAATGAAAAGTTAATATCCAATTATAATCATTGCTTATCCATAAACTTGATACCTTAAATCATTTCATTTGATCATTATTTAATCTCAGTATTGTCAATGTGACTTGCTGAGCTAGTTAGCTCATTTATGCAATTCTGTTTATGCTCTTTTCCAGTTAAGAATGAACCTGTTGGTAGCGAGGATCCCGAATCAAGTGAGTGAGCTAGGATTCCAGGTTGAGCGGAATAAGCTAGCTGAAGACTTTTGTGATAGTTTAAGTTTCGAAGTTTGTAAAAATGTTTAATATTCAGTTGTAAGTTTAAATAGTTGGGATTTGGACATTTGTAATATAAGTGTGTGTTTGTGGCTTGTGTGCATACTTTAACCTGTTGTGATCCGTGGATGAAGGTAAGTAGGGTCACTACATATTATTATTATTATCTCTATTATTATTATCATAAGCAGGTTTATAAATGGTGTGTGTGTGTTATGGACCCCAAACTTCTGACCCGGGTTTAGAGGGCGCCACAGGTTTGGTATCAGAGCTACAGGTTATAAGTCACTGACACAAGCCTAGATTGTTGGGATTGGGTAGAGGATTAAGATTAGAAGTAAGGAATAGAAAGATAGAACGTTGAGAGGTTGAGTGTGACTGAATAATAGGTGTTAGTATGATTCGCGTTGTGGTTTGAGATTCGTATCTTGCGATATGATTTTCAGATAGGAGCGATGGCAGATTCCTTTGTTCCAGTACCAGCTGATCATTCTAAGCCTTCAGTCGGAGGACGGTCATCTGATCCACGTCTTGCTCTTTCACTGGTGTTGGCTATACTACCTCCTGTTGTGACGGCGGTACCAGTGCGAGCTATTCCACCTCCTGGTATGAGGCCACCTATCCGAGGACCCCCACCTGCTGATTCTGATTCTACTGGGCATTCAGTTACGGGCGTAATTTTTCAGTTTTATCTATACCCTGTAACGTACCATCGGTTTGAGGCTTGTCTTATGGATCAGGAGCATCTACGAGGACAGATCCAGGATTATTACATATCATGCGTACCAGAGATATCGGGAGTGGAGAGAGGCAGCTTAGAGAGAGGATCCAGGTGTTTCCGAGAGCAGCTGCAGTGAGGATAGCTAGAGCTACTCATGAGGATATTACCCCTGACTTTCTTGTGGAGTGGGCTACGTGGGTTTTAGAGGAGCTTGAGGAGATTGGAGGCCCAGATTTTCCATGAGCTAGAGACAGAAATGCAGAGACAGAGATGCTGAGCCAGAGTTATTATGGTAGTTTCTACATGTACATTAGTGTGTAGTGTATATCGGCAGACTTTTGGTTTGTATTTATAGACTAGACTTGTTGAGTAGTGTGTAGGTTTGTTGTACCTTTTTTCTTTTGCTGAAGCGTTTTCACGCTTTTACTACCAAAACTTTAATATATATATCAGTACCTTTTCTTTTCCAGCATTGTCATTTACATTACTGTACCTGCTTTATCTTACTTTATTTATTGCACCGGTTATAAACTCTTGTAATACCATGTACCCTATCCCCTTAATTGTTTACATTCTGTAAAGAAGCATGTGTAATATCCGGGATATATCTTGTAATTATTTTTGCTAATAAATAATTATTATATGTGTTCAGTATCTATTCTGTGAATTAATTGTTAAGTGTTAAAAGTGTTTGGATGTTTAAAAATAATATTAATTGAGTATTTTAATTTTTATATGTCCAAAATAAAATATAGACAATTGTCATATCTTGCTAATTATTTTTATGTTGATTTATGATTTTATAGGAAATATATGGATTTTATAAAAATTTTTTCCGAGTATTTAAAAACTATTCTATACAAACGGGAACCAACCGACATCATCTGTTTTTATGTTTTATAACCCGAAACTCTTCTGAAAACTCCTTCCTAACCTAATTGCAATATTCCGAGCATTTTCTATGTTTCGACTTTTTCGATCCGGCGTACGGTTTATCCTGCGCGGGTCCTGGCGCTACATTTTCGATACATTATTTATTTCGGTAAATCGATAAAACTCGTAATTTCGATAAACAGGATCTTTTTATTAAACTATCACAATTATCACCTCGTAATACGTGTATCCAGGCGCTGAGACCAAGACCGCAGTACAAATTGTACTGATATGGATAATTAACCCGAAAACTGGTACCGTTTGGATCAGTTTTTATAAATAAACGTACCATTTTATATCCCAAATGATCCAACGGGATACTAATTTTCCGTAATTATAAATAGCCTTTACCGTATTTTATTCCGTATCAAAAATCATTTGCAGTCAGTAATTATAAAATTTTCCAGAGAAAATACTTATATTCATAAACCTTTCTGAGAATGAAACCAACAATCGGAGGTGTTACCGGAGTCCGTTTGAAAAGCTCGAGTACTCAAAACGAAGGTCTTGAGGTGTACTATCAGATTCTGTGAACCATATACCTGCAGAAATCAAGGTTTATTTTCTGGAAATTTGTTTATTTTTGAATTATTTTTATTAAAAATATGAATTTTTGTTTGGATGATTGTTTGAATGGTTTGATGATTGCAGGTTGTAGAGCTTTTTTTCCTGATGATTTTCATATGTCATATGTCTGATTTGGAGTTCAATAACATGTTCAAAATTGAGTTTAATCTTCGAATTTTAAAATTAGGGTTTATAACCCGTATGAATGTTTTCCATTGAAATTTGGGGCTTTTTGATTTAGAGGTTATTAGCTGTTGATTTATAGTGGGTTGTGTTCCTTATGAAATTTGCAATCGATTGGTATATAGCTCGTTAACAGAGGATGTCTGAATCGAAGGGAGTTGTGTTTTGAAGTTTTCAATGTCTCGCCGGAAACCGGCGATGTTCGTGGCCATTTTCCGGCCAGGACAGGGATGATTGATGTGTTTTTATTGCATGAATAGGTTCCTGGTGTTGTGTAGAGTATATCTGGAGCAGATGGTAAGGTGAGGGTACCAGAATCGTTTTCTCCGGCCACCCCTGTGTTTTCCGGCGACTAGAACTGTAAAATTACAGTTTAGTACCTCAATTATTGGGGACGATGAAGTTCAGTCCCTGAACTTTCCAGAGTTTGCAAATTTAGGATTCCTGTTTTAAAAATATTCAAAAATCATATTTTCTATTTATTTTAATTATGAAAATTCGTTTTTAATTTCTGAAAATTCCAAAAATTATTATTTTAATTCCAAAAATTATTTTTAATTCAAAAATAAATCTGAATTAATTAGTTAATTAATTTTAGTTAATTATTAATTGATTAGTTGGTCAATTAATTCAAAAATTAATTGATTAATTGATTTAATTAATTATTAACTGATTTTAATTAATTATTTTATTAGATTTAATTATTTAAAAATGATTTAAAAATTCCAAAAAATATTTTCGAGCTTTAAAATATTATTTTAAATTATTTTCAAGGCTCGATAAATATTTTAAAATTGTTTTGAAGCCAGATTTGGCCAACCGAATCCTGTTTATTACTCCGAAATTGATCCAACGACCAGTTTTAATTCCGAAAAATATTTTAAAAATTATTTTAAATACCTGAAGGCCTGTTTATGACCCGAGACTTCTTTATAAATGATATATCATTGATTATTTAACGTGTTATGTGCTATATGTGACTTGTTGGTTAATTGTCGGTCTATATATTCGATATTTACTTATTTATAGTATAACTTTCAATCCGTTAATCGGATTTGGGTAAAACGAAGGGTAGATAGAAGTGTGTCTTAAATAGAATCGTATGAGTTAAATATTGATAGATGCTTATGATATGTGAGGAGAAGAGGCAAGGAGTAGGAAAGGGAAACAAATAGTCTAGGAGTAGACGGTTGTGATTGAAAGTTAGAGAAGTATAGCAAGCTAATATCAGGCAAGTGTTCTGAACTTTCTCAAGATATATTGTAGTGGATTGATAGTCCTGTTCTATATTACAAGTGCTTTGAAGCACTGAACCCAAAACCCTGATTCAATTATTGATCTTGAGCCGTAAACTTTAGTCATTCTAAACCATTGATTGTTGTATACCCAAATACGAACCACAGATATACGATAATCCTCCACAAATACATAAAAACTAAATACCAAACACTGAATTGAATTACTTACATAGTCAAACCATTGTACCTTATGCTTTGAAAGACCAATTCCTTGAAACCCGAAAACATTGATTCCTTTGTTATCCAATTCTTTCATTACCTAACATCCAAGCTTTGAAAATGACATATTGATCCTTATGCAGATTGAAACCATTTCATTATTGAACGTCCAATGTTGTTAATGATTCTGTTTATTGCTTATTACTGTTTATTCTGTTATTATGTTAGAATTGGATTGTTTTTCTAAAATTGTGGACCAGATTCGTGGTCAGACCATATAATGGTGAAGTTAGGCCAATGTGTGCCTTGGATCCAGTAGTTAGAGCGGTGCTGTGTGCTTTGCTCGGGGTTAGTGCGTGACTGATCAGTAGCCTAACCATGGTTTTTAAAATGAAAATATAATATCCAATTCTAAATCATAATTCATTGTGCACTCGATATCGTAACCCTTTTTATTTGATAATCATTATTCTCAGTTTTGTCATTGTGACTTGCTGAGCTAGTTAGCTCATTTGTGCGATGTTGTTTATGTTCTTTTCCTGTTAAGAAGGAACCAGTTGGTAACGCAGATCCCCAGTCCAACGCGAGAGCCAGGGGTTCAGGTTGATCGAGTTAAGCTAGTAGGTTTCTTTTGGGATAATTTGAGTTTGTAAAAGTTTGTAATAATGTTTAATACTCAGTTCTGAGATTGGATAGTTGGGATTTAAACGGTTTGTAATATAAGTGTGTGTTTGGCTTGTATGTATACTTTAACCTGTTGCGGTCCATGGTAGTTGGTAAGTAGGGTCACTGTATATTATTATTATTTTTATTATTGTTATAAGCAGGTTATAAATAAGGTGTGTGTGTGTGTGTGGACCCCAAACTTCTGACCCGGGTTTGGAGGGCGCCACACATGCAATTTACTTAGTTCAATTGTTTTAAACGTTTTCAAAAAGAGATATTGTTATTTTACAAAAACTTTTCATAAAAAAGGATTTTATTTAAAGGCTAAATAAGTTGTTTGATTCTTTACAGAAAATGCCTCCCAGAAAAAATACCTGTTCTACCAACCAGAATGAAGAAAACAACAACAATAACAACCAAGAAAACAATAACCAGGATGCAAATCCAGGTCCCATATACCCAATAGTAGCCCAGATTCTTCAGATCTTGGCTCAACAAACAGTTCAAATGACTCAACATCAGCAAAGACAAACCAACCCTCAGGTAATTTTTAAGACTTTTCAGGCGGTGAATCCACTTGAATTCATGGGTTCTTTAAATCCGATTGAAGCGAGAGTTTGGTTAAATGAGATAGAAAAGTCATTTGCTTTGGTTAAGGTAAGAGAGGAATAGAAGGTTGAGTTTGCAAGTTATTATTTTAAGAATGAAGCCACCTACTGGTGGGAAACTATTAAGATATTGGAAGGTACAGATGTTATTACTTGGGAGAGGTTCAAGGAATTGTGTCTTGAAAAGTATCTTCCCCAGTTTGTTCAAGATTAAATGTAATTGAAGTTCCTAGAGCTAAAGTAAGGAAATATATCAGTAGCGGACTATGAAAGCAAGTTTGAAGAATTGTCAAGGTTTGTACCGTCGTATGTGGACACTGACACGGTAAAAGCTATGAGATTTCAACAAGGCCTTAAGCCATGGATCAGAGGGAAGGTAGCCATATTCAAACTGGATACCTATGCAGGAGTTGTACAGAAGGCCATGATTGCAGAAATGGAGAGTAAAATGTCACAGAAGGAGAAGGAGAGTAAGAAAAGAGAGTTTGAGGGAACTAAAGGTCAGTCACAAGCAGGGAAGTTTCCAAATTTCAACCAGAAGAAAGGCAATTTTCATCCAGGAAAAAATTTTAATTTCAAGAAGCAAAATGCAGGCGACGGAGGTCAAGGCAACCGTCCAACCACTGGGAACCAGCCAAATCAACTGAGGTTAACCTTACCAGATTGTCAGGTATGTGGGAAGAAACATGGAGGAGTTTGTAATAAGTTAAATATGGTTTGTTATAGTATAATCAGAAAGGGCACTATTCAAGGGAGTGCCATAACTAGCCAGCCAGAGAGCCGGTCAATAAGAACCAGCCTATCCGGAATCCAGCAGTTAAGGTTCCAGCAGTTGGATTTACATGTTTTAAGTGCGGAAAGCTAGGACATATAGCAAGGGATTGCAAGATACCAGCCCCAGCTAGTAATGCATTAATAATCATGGGATCCACTCCAGTAATGAATGAGACTTCAAGGGCCAGAATGTTTGACATGTCTGTGAAAGACGTTATCCAGGATACTGATGTTGTGGCAGGTATGCTTACTGTGAATTCTTTATGTGCCAAAGTGTTAGTAGATCCAGGAGCAACTCGATCATTTATTTCCCAAGACTTTGTTAATAAGTTAAATTGTCCAGTTGAATTGGTAAATGAAATAATGATTGTGGAATTATCAAATCAAGAACGTGTATTTGTTAATCAAGTTTGTGTGAACTATGAGATTGAGATTTCTGGTAATAAGTTTTGTGTTGATTTGATACCATTTAAGTTAGGAGAGTTTTACGTTATTTTAAGAATAGATTGGTTATCTGAGCACGATGCTCAGATAGACTATTGTATTAAGAAGGTAATTTTGAAAATGCCAGATGAGAAAGTAGTAACGTTTAAAGGTCAGAAGCAAGCGAAGAAGTTCTTAACGATGATTCAAGCTAAGAAGTTACTGCGACAAGGATACGAGCATTTCATTGCTTATGTAATTGATAGAAGTCAGGAGCCAGCAAAACTTGAAGATATTCCAATAGTCAATGAGTTTCAAGACATATTCCCTGATGAATTACCAGGACTTCCTCCAGACAGAGAAATTGAGTTTGCAATCAACTTAGTACCCGGAACGGAACCAGTATCCAAGGCCCCTTATAGAATGATGCCCGTAGAAATGAAAGAGTTAGCAAAACAGTTGCAAGAATTGTTAGAGAAAGGAGTAATTAGACCCACTATATCCCCATGGGGTGCACCGGTACTATTTGTTAAAAAGAAGGATGGAAGCATGAGAGTATGCATCGACTATCGAGAACTCAATAAGCTTACAATCAATAATAAGTATCCGTTACCTCGAATTGATGATTTGTTTGACCAGTTGAAGGGAGCCAAATATTTTTCTAAGATTGATCTGAGATCCGGATATCACCAATTGAAGAGTATGCTAGAGGATATACCGAAGACAGTTTTTAGAACAAGGTACAGACATTATGAATTCTTAGTGATGTCTTTTGGATTAACCAATGCCGCAGCAGCGTTTATGGACTTGATGAATAGAATTTTCAAGGAGTATTTGGACAAGTTTGTTATTGTATTTATAGAAGATATTTTGATTTACTCGAAGTCAGCAGAAGACCGTGCGGAGCATTTGAGGATATTTTTGGAAATTTTGAGGAAGGAAAAGTTATATGCTAAATTCTCAAAGTGTGAGTTTTGGCTGCAGGAAGTTCAGTTCTTAGGGCACATAGTCAGTAATGAAGGGATCAAAGTGGACCCGGAAAAGATTGAGGCTATTACAAATTGGGAAAGCCCAAAAACACCAACAGAAATGAGAAGTTTCTTGGGATTAGCGGGTTATTATCGATGATTTGTTCAAGATTTCTCGAAGATTGCGACGCCTTTGACGAAGCTTACCCGGAAGAATGAAAAGTTTATATGGAACGATAAGTGTGAAGAAAGTTTTCAAAAATTGAAAAGAAGACTAATCATGGCACCTGTTTTGTCACTTCCAGATGATCAACGAAATTTTGTAATCTATAGTGATTCTTCTCATAAAGAATTAGGTTGTGTTCTGATGCAGCATGACAAAGTTATTGCATATGCATCGAGACAACTGAAGCATCATGAGTAGAAGTATCCTACTCATGACTTGGAGCTAGCAGCCATAATATTCGTTTTGAAGATCTGGAGACATTATTTATATGGAGAAAGATGTGAGATTTATACGGATCACAAAAGTTTGAAGTACATATTCACGCAAAAAGAACTTAATATGAGACATAGAAGATGGTTGGAGTTGATCAAGGACTACAACTGTACGATTAACTATCACCCAGGTAAAGCAAATGTTGTGGCCGACACGTTGAGTCGAAAAGAGAAGTTAAATGTGTTGACAATACCCGAGGAATTATACAAGGAATTTCAGAAATTGGAATTAGAAATCAGAGTTTGCAAGACTGAGGAAGCAAGAATGTATAGTATGACCTTTCAGCTAGAACTGTTAGAGAAGATAAAGAAGTGTCTCGAGGAAGTAATGGATCAAGACATCAATCGTTTGGTAGGTGAAGAATTGTGCACTCAGAAGGATGATCAAGGTATACTCAGGTTTTCTTCCAGAATTTGGATTCCACCAATGACAGAGTTGAAGAATGAAATTCTACAGGAAGCTCATAATTCAAGATATTCAATCCATCCAGGAAGTACCAAGATGTATAAAGATTTCAACAAAAATTATTGGTGGCCAGATATGAAGAGAGAAATTACAGAATGGGTCAGCAAATATTATACATGTCAGAGGGTCAAGGAAGAGCACCAGAGACCAAGTGGACTACTGTAACCTTTAGAGATTCTAGAATGGAAGTAGGAGCATATTGCCATGGATTTTATACTTGGATTACCAAGGACAAAAGCAAACCACGATGCCATTTGGATTATAGTGGAAAAACTCACCAAGTCAACTCATTTTCTCCCTATAAATGAAAGGTTTTCACTAGACAATTGGTTCACATATATCTGAAAGAGATAGTAGTTCGGCATGGAGTCCCGGTGTCTATCGTATCCGATCGAGATCCAAGATTTAATTCGAGATTTTGGAGAAGTTTTCAGGAATAGAAGCTCTTTACGGACATAAATGTCGATCACCAGTATATTGGGATGAAGTAGGAGAACGTAAGTTACTTGGACCCAAATTGGTGCAACAGACGAAAGAAGTTATTAAAGTTATTTAGAAAAGGTTAATTGCATCCCAAGACCGTCAAAGAAAGTATACAGATCAATCAAGAAAGGATATGGAATTTGAAGAGGGAGATTTAGTATTGTTGAAAGTATCACCGCGGAAAGGATTAACGAGATTTGGAAAGAAAGGAAAGTTGAGTTCTAGATATGTCGGACCTTTTGAGATCTTGAAGCGTGTTAGCAAAGTAGCCTATGAACTGGCATTACCCCCGCACATGGAGCACATTCATATTGTTTTTCATGTATCAATGCTTAAGAAGTATAATCCAGACTCCAGGCATGTAATTGAGTACGAGCCAGTAGAACTTCAGACATATTTGTGGTATGTCGGAAAGTCCAATAGAGATTCTAGAAGAAAGAGAGAAAGTGTTAAGGAATAAATTGTTAAAGTTGGTAAGAGTATTGTGGAGAAACCCAAAGGTTGAAGAGTCAACCTAGGAGTTAGAAAGTGATATGCGAGAAAAGTACCCTCATTTATTTTTTTAGGAGATTCTGAGGACAGAATCCTTTTAAGGGGGGAATGATGTAATATCTGGGATATATCGTGTAATTATTTTTGTCAATAAATAAATATTCTGTAATTATTTTGTGATTATTATGTGAATTATCTGTTAAGTAGTATATGTGTTTTGATATTTAAATATGATAAAATATGAGTATTTTAAATTTTATATGTCCAAAATAAAATGTAGATAATTGTCATATCCTTCTATTAATTTTTATGTTGTTATATGATTTTATAAAAGATTTATGGATTTAATTAATTATTTTTCCGAGTATTTATAAACCATTTTGTATAACCGGGAACCAACCGACTTTAACCGTTTTTATGTTTTTGCAACCCGAAAGTCTCGGGAAAACTCCTTCCTAACCTAATTGTAATATTCTGAGCATTTTCCATGTTTTGACTTTTTCGATCCGGAGTATGGTTTTCCCCGTGCAGTTCCCGGTGCAAAATTTTTGATACAATATTCATTTCGGTAAATCGATAAAACCCGTACTTTTGAGAACGGAATCTTTTGATTAAACTATTATATTATCTTCTCGTAATACGTGTAACCAAAGCGCTGAGACCAAGTATATAGTTACAAAATGTATAGATTTGGATAATTATCCTAAAATTGCAACTGATTTGGATCTGTTTTATTAAACAAACATAATAATTTATTTCTGATATGATCCAACAGGGTACCAATATTCGGTAAATATAAATAGCCTTTACCGTATTTTATTTTGTACAGAAAATCATTTGTAAACAGTTAAATAAATAATTTTCTAGAGAAAATCATAATATTCATAATAGTTTCTAAGAATCAAACCCTAATTTGAAGGCGTTACCAATATCCGATTGTGAAGCTTGAGTACTCAAAACGAAGCTCTTGAAACCTGCTTTCAGAATCTGTGTTTCATATTACTGCAGAATCAAAGATTAATTTCTTATATTTTTATTTAATTTTGAATTATCGTGATTTAAAATATGAATTTTTGTTCGTGATGTTGTTTGTGTGATTTGATGCTTGGATATTGTAGATCTTTTCTTCTTGATCATTTTGGTATATTATATGACTGATTTGGAGTTTAATAACATATTCAAATTTCTGTTTTAATTTCGAATTATGAAATTGGGGTTTATAACCCGTATGAATGTTTTCAATTAAATTTAGGGGTTTCTGTTCTAGGGGTTATTAGATTGATTGGTTGGTACGGATTTCTAGAGCTTGAAAAGAGGAATCGATTGGTGGTGGTCTCGTCAATAGACGATACCGGAATCGAGCTGGCCGGAGCAAGAAAGAACTCGCCGTCCTGCGAGTTTTTTTCGAGTTTTTCCGACCAACTGTAACGCCCCCAAATCCGGGGTCAGGAATCTGAGTCGTCACGCCATCCTTCACTCATGTGTAACCTGGTATTGATTCAATAATCCAATAGACCCCAATCTCATACTCGCACACACAAGTTATAGCCTTAGAAATGATGTACAAAATATAATCTTCTTTTATTGCACTCAAATGTACTTTACAGGATCTCAAACAATTATTTATAACCTCTACATGAAGTTAAAATAATTACGACTGATATCTTATATCTATCTGATACTCTAGCACACCTGAGACAAAGCTGCAAGGGATCCTTCCCATGACTGCAAGCGACTAAGTCCCACACGGCATACTGGTTATCTGTTGTGTTGTGTCATTTAAAAGAAAGTAAGAGTGAGCTATAATGCCCAGCATAATAATGTACAGTATGAAAATGACTGTATGATAACATCATATATGATAATTATGTTTTTTCGAAAATAGTTTTCCTTGGTGATACACACCTTCTTATGAAAATAATTCTTTAAGGGATTTTAATATCCTGCGAATACCTTAATGGTAATCCCAGCACCTAGGCTTGGGTTACGGTATTGCATCTCAATTCTAATTGGAATAATTTGGACACTCGTTGGAGCCACCGTATACGATGATCAGTCGTAATACGATAATAGTAACCTTTTCTACTAGTAGAAGGACGACACCTTCGTATCCCGGTTATCACCCTTGCCGCATTCGGGCTACGTGTCCCATTTTCGGGTATACACATACTTCACAAGTTCCTGAGTACACAGAGTACCTTCGCATGCGGTACCTTTGGTAGTCCATCTAGCGCACATAGTATCAGAGTTTACTCTCTAAAAGAATAGTTAAAATAATATTCCTCAACTAATTTATATTTAAGTAGTATAATAATCTTTAATATTTAATCGAGTCTGAAATAAATAATCACTAAAGAATACTTCTCCCATAATAAATGAATAGTAAATAGATATTTATTATTTGAATGATAAAGTATAGTTGGGGGAATGCGATCTTTGTAAATCGTTTTAATTAAAGTTCGAGGTGTTTAGTATTTCGTAAATGGACGTTGAGTCCCTTGAAACGTAACTACTATGGACTTTAATCATCTTATAAATATCACCGGAATGATTCCCGGGTTTTTATTTGATAAAAACAAAACTGACTGACTCTCGGTCTTACAACTTATACATCACGCTCTATTATAGCTTTAATATTCTAATTAAAACACCTCCGGAATACTTCTGGGTTTTCATCATTTTTTACTGACCGATCCTCGGTCTATACATGTCACGCTACTCGCTAGCGTTGACGTTCTCAATTATAAACTCCTCCGAGATACCTCCGGGTTTTTATAAGCTTACACCAACCGACTCTCGGTCTAAATATAACATTTCGAACTCGGTATGAACATATAGTAGAAATTATCAACAATTGAGTAATGTAATACATCTCAAACTTCGTAAAACAGTTTAAAGTAATCTCATGCATATATCACAGTTTTGTAAAATATTCACAACACAACAGTTATTAAAAGGTAGGGTTTGAAAACTTTCCTGGGTATCTCGAGGTGGAGGATGCTCTAGGTTCAGCTTGGAAATCTATAACCATAAACACAATTCGTTAGGTCCCGTTCTATTTTACGGCGACTCGCACTCACGCGCTACTTATTATGCACCCTTTCAACTTATACTACCCTTATTATTCCTTTAAGTCCTTATCCACATCATGGTCGCTTCGTTTTTCTAAGTATCTTAGGTTCATTCTCATTATCGTTGTCGGCTCCGCTTATGGATTCTTACGGTTTCTACTCGCGCGATCTTGGCTCCGATATTTTTATAAAATTGAAAAATTATTATTTTCACTTGAAATTGTTATGTTAATTTGGAAAATCAATATGTTACCCTCTGTAAAAATTTCATGATTTATGAACACTTTTTAGTCGATCCTTTATATTTTCAAATATCGTGATTTGTAGCAGTTTTTGTCGCGTAAATCAATTTTACTAAAACGACCATAACTTTTGATCTGTAAATCGGAATCAAGTGATTCATGCACCTAAACGATCCTTATATAATTTTCTATCATAATCAAGGGTTATTTTTCAAGAAAATACAGTTTAAAACTTCAAGAATATACAGTTTAAAGTTACGATTCGTTGGTTTTAACGGAGTTACGTTTACGATCGGGGTTTCGTTTACGCCCTAACTCTTAACACAACCACCAACAATCATAATTTCATCATCAACACACAAACTCCTCTCAAGAACATCATTTTTTTGAGGCAACAATCAACCTTAAATCTACTTAACTTAAACTTCAAGATCTCAACAATACCACTTAAACTAAGTGTTCTACCACATACTAAATGGATCTTGAAAATGAATCTTAAATAAAGTTGGGCCAAAGAGTTTTACCTTTATTGAAAGCTTGAGATGTGTTATTGAGGATGGTGGAGGCTTGGAAGTGCTTGGTATGATTTTTGGAACCTAAAACCACTATTGAAATCAAGAAACCAAAGAGAGGTTACTCTTCATACTATTCACTAGTGAGTTTCTTGATTTTATTTCACCCATCAAAACTTGATAAAAAGAGATGAAATAATTATTCTTACCTTAGTTTAATTGCTAGGAGGCTTGAGAATTAATGGGATGATTTTACCATGGATAGATTTTGAGATTTGAAATTGAATTCCTCCTTTTTCTTCAAAGGGGCCGAATGGAAGAATGTACAGGGGGGTATTTATACTAGCTTCCCTTAGTTACTTAGCTTGGTTGCTTTGCTAGGTTGCTTCTAGGAAATGGGGTGGAAGATCTTGCACTTGATTTTTATTCTCCTAGGTTGAATCCTAGGTTTATTCTTGTTGCAAATCTTAGGGACAAATCTTTGTAGCTTGCTAGGTTATAAGCTAAACTACATGTGTTATCTTCCTTAGCACACTATTTTTCTAGCTAGCTTGATCATCCTATAGTTAGCTCACTATTTGATGAAGTAACCATGGTTACTTTCTTACCATGGTTTAGTTAGTGGGTTACGTTTATTTAATCGTTTAGGCGTTCGCTCGGTCGCTTAAACGTTTTCGTAATACTTATTCGTAAATGGTTCGCGACGTAATTCCTTTAGTATTTATTCCTTAAATTTTTTATTATCATACTTGAATATAAATCCGTAGGGTTTTAATCTCATAATTATATTGTGATTCCCGTAATCCTTGATGAGTCGTAATACGGTCATTTTTCAAAGTTCATTTTCTTCGAAAACTAATAGCGTTAACATACACTCATTTGGTACGTATAATCGTAGTATCAACTCCGAAACTCATTTTCTCATGCACTACATAGTGTGGGCTTAAAAGTTTTTCCCGTCCGTCAGGGTTACTATTCATTAACCGTTTTACAAGGTCTCAAAAATTCAAGTTATTATATTATTATTCATAAAGGTCTTTTACCGATGTCAAAAATTTGGGTTCTTACAGTCTTCCCTCCTTAAAAGGATTCCATCCCGGAATCAGTTCAGAAACAGGTAGGGATATGATTCTCGCATGACAACCTCAAGTTCTCACGTTGACCTTGCAGTATTTGATCTCTTCATAAAATTTCCACTCATCCATCCAATATATTTCCGGGTACTCGTCCTTGTAGTCTTATGACCTCATACGCTAAGTCTGGCTATGAGTTTATTAGCTCATTTTTAATCATATGTTTGGTTTTGATGGTTAAATTTCTTAACCTCGATGGTACTTGTTATAAACTTGGTGACCTTTCGATGATGGTGCTAATTTATAAGTCAACTTTCTTAGTCCTTTAATCCTTTAACTGGTCCAATAAATCTTGGGTTCAACATTTCTTCCCCTTTCGAATCTCATCGCTCCCTCCTCGGGAGGTATTCTCAACAATACTTAGTCCGCTACTTCGTACTTTCTGTTTTTATAGTTCTGGTCCGCATACCTCTATTGTTCATCCTAGGCTGCCACTATCCGGGTTCTGATAAGTTCTAGGAATTCCTTCGGTCTATTGACTCAATCATGGTCCAGTACCCTCCGCTTACCAATTTCTTCCCAACCTAAGAGAGAACGATTCTTTCTTCCGTACAAGCTTTGTAGCCGTTCCAAAGCACGCATGATAACTCGTTATTGTCGATAATTCGATTAACGTCAACTGGTCATTTCATTTCCTTTAAAATCTATGATATGAACGATTAGTGCATCTTGTTTAGAATCATCCTTCAACTTATTCGTTTCCCCCTACATCGCTCCTACTAGTGCTAGAGTTTCATTCCTTAATGTTTTCCTATTTTGGTGCATCCTCTCTGTCGATTAAGTCATGTAAGAAGTTCTCATCGCTCATCTCCTGCTACACGCTTAGCGCCAGATTTAACATTTCTTCCTATAGTAACGTAAAGCACATCCTTGTCCTGTTGCCATCTTGAAGGAAGCACCATTTCATACGTAATTGATTGACACGTTTTAGGATCGTGGAGCGTTCAGCTTTCGTCATCGGTCGGACTTCTTTAATCATTCCCTGTATAATGTCTATAGTACTACGATACCTTCTTGGTCATACTTGTTATTCTCGCTAGCGCCTTAGACGTATTCACGTTTATTGGTATCTTCTACCAGTGGCCTTTATAGGGCGTGTACGATCTTCGTTTCCTTTTATCAGTTCTGAAAATGACATCCTTCATTCTTTCACGTTGCCTTTCATAAGGGTATCGGCGACTATTTTTTTCGTATGCTAGCATAGTAAGTACATCTACACGAATTATCTGTCAACAATAGGCGATTCCCCAAACCTTTCCAAATAAAAGGTAAGCCATTAGACGTATCTCCTATGATCAGGATAGTCCTCTCATTCTACTTGTCGATTTGAGAATTCTAAGTCGTGCCTATGTCCGTCCTTTTTTGCAAAATATCTTGGGAAATAGTCCCTTTAATTAAATCTTGGGTCCTTGCATGGCGCAGTCGTCACAGGGTCTCTCTGTCCCAATTATCTCTTCCGAGTTCATATCAATTTTGTAGAGTGGACATCTATCGTTTGCATAATAAAGTAAGTGGTCTTATTTAATCTATCACTCAAAATTCTCAAATAGCACGACGGCTAACTTGGTTCTTCATAATCCTCCTTCAAAATTTATTATAGTTAACTCTTAACCCTATTTGGGTCATCTATAAGTCGTAATCGCCAAAATTTTAACCCTCTCCTTTTCATTTTCATTTTCCAACTATGTCGAATACTTACTTACCTACTCGATGACATCCCCTTTCATATCATGTCACGACTAATATCCGTTTACGTTTTTAGGCATCGTTAAGTCTTCTTGTTAATTAATAAAGCGTTCTTTTCATGCGATCCTTCTCATCAGTTATTCTGAGATTTGTCATCCTCAATATATCTTTTCCTACTTAGAGTGTCGGCCACCACATTGGCCTTTCCTTGAGGAAAATAGATTTCTCAATCATGGCCTTTGATCAATTTGACTATAGCCTCTATCTCGTGTTCAGTGTAAAAAAAATTCCAAAATTTTTTCATAAGTAAACTCCTTGTCCCTTTCAGTCCGAACCTTATCGCAATTATTCTAAATTATTATTAGAAAGCCTTATGTCACGGTCCTTAAGCTGCGTAGACATATCATTAGACTTCACGCAATATCCTATTTTTATCGTCGAGTAATTCTAGCACGGGATTGCTACTAACTTTGCCTTCAATTCTTGAAAATCTTAATCCTCAAATTCATACATGCTTGGGTTTTCCCGAATTTATTAGCACCTTTCCCAAAAATGTTTCATAGAAGTGTACCTCAATAATCACATCGTATCCCTATTTTCATTCTTCTATAACCATATTAAAGATACTTATGATAATAACTAAATATGGTATTCTTCTTTTTTTAAAACAACTTACTCCTCACGATGCTCCAATTGCACCATCATAGCACTGAGCTTTCAGTCTCATATTACAACAATTGGTTCTCAACTATACCTCTTTTTATTGGGAAGGAAATTAGCCTTGAAAAAAAGATTTTCACGATATCGATGAAATTTAGACAGTCTTAACAAGGTTTCAAAATCTAACATCTGAACAAATAATGAGCTCTGAATAAAAGAGTCGCAACACTCAGAAGTTTTATAACTTGGAAGGAAGAATATAACAAGGATTATCCTTCCATGTCCTTAGAATTCTATATTGTGATATTATGGGGAATATCCATTGAAAGCAATGATTGCTGAATAATAACATCATACAAATGATACTTGTAAGATTTTCCCATTAAAAGAATACTTTTCTTCTCGAATAATGAAAGAAATATCGAATGACATCCTCAACCAAAGGTTAACCATTAAGGTCTCCAAGAGGTGCTATTTTGAAAGAAGAAATTTTATCCAATGATTAATAAATAAGGAAGTATATTATTCTTCAATCACTTTGTAATTTTAATTGGATATTCGTTATACAAACGAAAGAATAAAATATTTCATGAACAAAATATTTCATAAAACTGCATATGAATTCTCGTTTGAGTGGGCGACCTAGTTAGGTCTCAATAAAATCATTTTTTTTTTGAAAATTCCATCAACAATTAAATCTGGCGTATATAATGCACTATGGAATAATCAAAATTTTATTGGAAGTGGAACTAGAAAAATAATAACTAGTCCATATCAAGCAATATTATCAACCGACTAAGAAAATGGCCAGCACAATTGGTTTGGCCCATAGCAACTAGCTAGGACCATTAGCTAGGCTTTTGTCGTATTAATTAAAATTTTGACTAGGTAGGACAATTAACTAGTCATTCATGAGAACATATGCAACTAGGTATATTTCAGTTTGTTTGTAAAAATCTCAACATCGTAACCACTGAAGAAATTGTGGCTACCTGGATGACGATTTTGAAATAAAGAGTTTTTTAATTTGGGCCGAGAAAGACAATTATAACTCTGAATCGAGTGGTCTTGGCATCGGAACAATCGATAGCCTCTTATCAAATATTTCTTTCCAAATAAAGGGTACACTCATAGGTGCCCTAGTTCACATACTTTATCAGATCTTTAGATAGAATTGAATTAGAATACCAATATCAAATTGATACCCTTACTATGATTTCAAAGTTCAATATATTATTTCATCCCGATTAGAGGAAAAGGATTCCCATATGGATATTAGATCATCCATGTTTTTAACAATTTATTAGATATTTACAATCTCGACTGAGAAGAGTAAGTAAGAAAGAAGAATCAATTGAAGATACTCATTATGAATATCCATCGATGAATTGAGGAAAATTTATATATATATATAAAAAAACTCTTGGATAATTGAAATGAAGTATAAATAGCTCTGAGTCGAACAAGAAGATCATAATCTATGAATGAAAGTTCATGGATTAACTAAAAGAATTGAACAAATTCTGATACGGAGAAAGACTATTCAAGATGGTCACATCAGAAATTCAAAGTAGGGAATGAAAAGGATTGCCTGATATGACTTATCAAGGCAATACGAATGATCAACAATTTGGAGGGAGTAATGTGACAGTGAGTAGGTGCAAAAATATTTCACTAATTATCCTAACTCTCGTCATTATCCATCTGAGGATGATCCCACCTCTTCTTCTTCATAATTCCATGTTTCAAATAGTTTCTCTTTCAACATCATTTTAAAATAGCTTACTAACTTGACTGTCATACGTATATATGTCATTCCTGATGTTTTACCCCGAAGACCTCACTCAGAAATATTCCAAAAACATTTGTTAAGCCGATAGTTTCCTGCTACACGCATCTGTTACTAACTATAAGTGGCCAGTTCCCCCTGGGAACATATCAAAGAATCTCTTAGGGATCTCAATGCAGTCCATAAATTCAGTGGCATATGTGTGTAATTTAACATACGTTACCGAATATATAAGAGTTCTATGAGTATATATACGTAGCCTCTGACATCATATCTACCGAAGAATTCCCCTCTGGACTCACTGGTCTATCCCTTTTAAAAAGGTTTTAAGATCGAACTATCGCTCATTGTAATCTTACGCCATTTAATTGTAGTCATGCCATCAATTCTCGATGCTCTCGATCTCTAAGCTAAACCATCATAACCCTTCATGTTAAGCGCACTAATAATATCATGTAATGTACTCATCTTACGATAATATTTTTATATTACATTCAAATATTTCTTAATAGACATAAAAAAACCTCAAGGGTATATCAGACACTATCTCTGCTGAATTCGTTATTAATACGATATTCACCTTCTCATTGGTAAAATGACACCTTCAACTAATCTGGGTCAATAACCTCAACTGTATATTAATAATTAGACTTTATGGTTATCACATGTGATGCCCCTTCTTAGACAACCGACACAGAACTACTGGTAACAAGGCTCGTGTTATCAAAATTTACATATGGTGTTGGTAATATCGTCTTTATCCCAAATGCTCTGGAGACTCAGTTACAAGTTCTACATCCATATCCTTGCCAAATCAAATATGATTCTAATTTTTCTCCTCATCATTCTGATAATCTCCAATGGTCTCATTAGTCATACTTTAATACCTCAAATATACACTTATCATAACCTACACATTGAGGCTACATCCGGTAGTCCAATGATGAACTCTATATAAGCTCTTACGAAATCTCGCATATAGACAGACTCCTAACACTCTCATTTCTGAGTACTATAACTTAAGTCTCTGATAATATTTCTGTAACGCCCCCAAATCTGGGGTCAGGAATCTGAGTCGTCACGCCATCCTTCACTCATGTGTAACCTGGTATTGATTCAATAATCCAACAGACCCCAATCTCATACTCGCACACACAAGTTATAGCCTTAGAAACAACGTACAAAATGTAATCTTCTTTTATTACACTCAAATGTACGTTACAGGATCTCAAACAATTATTTATAACCTCTACATGAAGTTACAATAATTATGACTGATATCTTATATCAATCTGATACTCTAGCACACCTGAGACAAAGCTGCCAGGGATCATTCCCATGACTGCAAGCGACTAAGTCCCACACGGCATACTGGTTATCTGTTGTGTTGTGTCATTTAAAAGAAAGCAAGAGTGAGCTATAATGCCCATCATAATAATGTACAGTATGAAAATGACTGTATGATAACATCATATATGATAATTATGTTTTTTCGAAAATAGTTTTCCTTGGTGATACACACCTTCTTATGAAAATAATTCTTTAAGGGATTTTAATATCCTGCGAATACCTTAATGGTAATCCCAGCACCTAGGCTTGGGTTACAGTATTGCATCTCAATTCTAATTGGAATAATTTGGACACTCGTTGGAGCCACCGTATATGATGATCAGTCGTAATACGATAATAGTAACCTTTTCTACTAGTAGAAGGACGACACCTTCGTATCCCGGTTATCACCCTTGCCGCACTCGGGCTACGTGTCCCATTTTCGGGTATACACATACTTCACAAGTTCCTGAGTACACAGAGTACCTTCGCATGCGGTACCTTTGGTAGGCCATCTAGCACACATAGTACCAGAGTTTACTCTCTAAAAGAATAGTTAAAATAATATTCCTCAACTAATTTATATTTAAGTAGTATAATAATCTTTAATATTTAATCGAGTCTGAAATAAATAATCACTAAAGAATACTTCTCCCATAATAAATGAATAGTAAATAGATATTTATTATTTGAATGATAAAGTATAGTTGGGGGAATGCGATCTTTGGAAATCGTTTTAATAAAAGTTCGAGGTGTTTAGTATTTCGTAAATGGACGTTGAGTCCCTTGAAACGTAACTACTATGGACTTTAATCATCTTATAAATATCACCGGAATGATTCCCGGGTTTTTATTTGATAAAAACAAAACTGACCGACTCTCGGTCTTACAACTTATACATCACGCTTTATTATAGCGTTAATATTCTAATTAAAACACCTCCGAAATACTTCTGGGTTTTCATCATTTTTTACTGACCGATCCTCGGTCTATACATGTCACGCTACTCGCTAGTGTTAACGTTCTCAATTATAAACTCCTCCGAGATACCTCCGGGTTTTTATAAGCTTACACGGACCGACTCTCGGTCTAAATATAACATTTCAAATTCGGTATGAACATATAGTAGAAATTATCAACAATTGAGTAATGTAATACATCTCAAACTTCTTAAAACAGTTTAAAGCAATCTCATGCATATATCACAGTTTTGTAAAATATTCACAACACAACAGTTCTTAAAAGGTAGGGTTTGAAAACTTGCCTGGGTATCTCGAGGTGGAGGATGCTCTAGGTTCAGCTTGGAAATCTATAACCATAAATACAATTCGTTAGGTCCCGTTCTATTTTACGGCGACTCGCACTCACGCGCTACTTATTATGCACCCTTTCAACTTGTAATACCCTTATTATTCCTTTAAGTCCTTATCCACATCATGGTCGCTTCGGTTTTCTATGTATCTTAGGTTCATTCTCATTATCGTTGTCGGCTCCGCTTATGGATTCTTACGGTTTCTACTTGCGCGATCTTGGCTCCGATATTTTTATAAAATTGAAAAATTATTATTTTCACTTGAAATTGTTATATTAATTTGGAAAATCAATATGTTACCCTCTGTGAAAATTTCATGATTTATGAACACTTTTTAGTCCATCCTTTATATTTTCAAAAATCGTGATTTGTAGCAGTTTTTGTCGCGTAAATCAATTTTACTAAAACGACCATAACTTTTGATCTGTAAATCGGAATCAAGTGATTCATGCGCCTAAACGATCCTTATAACATTTTCTATCATAATCAAGGGTTATGTTTCAAGAAAATACAGTTTAAAACTTCGGGACTTTCTGCAGAAACTTAAAGTTACGATTTGTTGGTTTTAACGGAGTTACGTTTACGATCGGGGTTTCGTTTACGCCCTAACTCTTAACACAACCACCAGCAATCATAATTTCATCATCAACACACAAACTCCTCTCAAGAACATCATGTTCTTGAGGTAACAATCAACTTTAAATCTACTTAACTTAAACTTCAAGATCTCAACAATACCACTTCTTAAACTAAGTTTTCTACCACATACTAAATGGATCTTAAAAATGAATCTTAAATAAGTTGGGCCAAAGAGTTTTACCCTTATTGAAAGCTTGAGATGTGTTATTGAGGATGGTGGAGGCTTGGAAGTGCTTGGTATGATTTTTGGAACCTAAAACCACTATTGAAATCAAGAAACCAAAGAGAGGTTACTATTCATACTATTCACTGGTGAGTTTCTTGATTTTATTTCACCCATCAAACCTTGATAAAAAGAGATGAAATAATTTTCTTACCTTAGTTTAATTGCTAGGAGGCTTGAGAATTAATGGGATGATTTTACCATGGATAGATTTTGAGATTTGAAATTGAATTCCTCCTTTTTCTTCAAAGGGGCCTAATGGAAGAATGTGCAGGGGGTATTTATACTAGCTTCCCTTGGTTACTTAGCTTGGTTGCTTTTCTAGGTTGCTTCTAAGAAATGGGGTGGAAGATCTTGCACTTGATTTTTATTCTCCTAGGTTGAATCCTAGGTTTATTCTTGTTGCAAATCTTAGGGACAAATCTTTGTAGCTTGCTAGGTTAAAAGCTAAACTACATGTGTTAGCTTCCTTAGCACACTATTGTGCTAGGTAGCTTGATCATCCTATGGTTAGCTCACTATTTGATGAAGTAACCATGGTTACTTTCTTACCATGGTTTAGTTAGTGGGTTACGTTTATTTAATCCTTTACGCGTTCGTTCGGTCGCTTAAACGTTTTCGTAATACTTATTCGTAAATGGTTCGCGACGTAATTTCTTTAGTATTTATTCCTTATATTTTTAATTATCATACTTGAATATAAATCCGTAGGGTTTTAATCTCGTAATTATATTGTGATTCCCGTAATCCTTGATGAGTCGTAATACGGTCATTTTTAAAGTTCATTTTCTTCGAAAACTAATAGCGTTAACATACACTCATTTGGTACGTATAATCGTAGTATCAACTCCGAAACTCATTTTCTCATGCACTACATAGTGTGGGCTTAAAAGTTTTTCCCGTCCGTCAGGGTTACTATTCATTAAACGTTTTACAAGGTCTCAAAAATTCAAGTTATTATATTACTATTCATAAAGGTCTATTACCGATGTCAAAAATTTGGGTTCTTACAGTCTTCCCTCCTTAAAAGGATTCCGTCCCGGAATCAGTTCAGAAACAGGTAGGGATATAATTCTCGCATGACAACCTCGAGTTCTCACGTTAACCTTGCAGTATTTGATCTCTTCATAAAATTTCCACTCATCCATCCAATATATTTCCGGGTACTGGTCCTTGTAGTCTTATGACCTCATACGCTAAGTCTGGCTATGAGTTTATTAGCTCATTTTTAATCATATGTTTGGTTTTGACGGTTAAATTTCCTAACCTCGATTCGTGGTACTTGTTATAAACTTGGTAACCGTTCGATGATGGTGCTAATTTATAAGTCAACTTTCTTAGTCCTTTAATCCTTTAACTGGTCCAATAAATCTTGGGCTCAGCATTTCTTCCCCTTTCGAATCTCATCGCTCCCTCCTCGGAAGGTATTCTCAACAATACTTAGTCTGCTACTTCGTACTTTCTGTTTTTATAGTTCTGGTCCGCATACCTCTATTGTTCATCCTAGGCTGCCACTATCCGGGTTCTGATAAGTTCTAGGAATTCCTTCGGTCTGTTGACTCAATTATGGTCCAGTACCCTCCGCTTACCAATTTCTTCCCAACCTAAGAGAGAACGATTCTTTCTTCCGTACAAGCTTTGTAGTCATTCCAATGCACGCATGATAACTCATTATTGTCGATAATTCGATTAACGTCAATTGGTCATTTCATTTCCTTTAAAATCTATGATATGAACGATTAGTGCATCTTATTTAGAATCATCCTTCAACTTATTTGTTTCCCCCTACATCGCTCCTACTAGTGCTAGAGTTTCATTCCTTAATGTTTTCCTATTTTGGTGCATCCTCTCTGTCGATTAAGTCATGTAAGAAGTTCTCATCGCATTTCTACACGCTCGTCTCCTGCTACACGCTTAGCGCCAGATTTAACATTTCTTCCCATAGTAACGTAAAGCACATCCTTGTCCTGTTGCCATCTTGAAGGAAGCACCATTTCATACGCAATTGATTGACACATTTTAGGATCGTGGAGCGTTCAGCGTTCGTCATCGGTCGGACTTCTTTAATCATTCCCTGTATAATGTCTATAGTACTACGATACCTTCTGGGTCATACTTGTTATTCTCGCTAGCGCCTTAGACGTATTCACGTTTATTGGTATCTGCTGCCAGTGGCCTTTATAGGGCGTGTACGATCTTTTTTGCCTTTTATCAGTTCTGAAAATGACATCCTTCATTCTTTCACGTTGCCTTTCATAAAGGTATCGCCGACTATTTTTGTCGTATGCTAGCGTAGTAAGTACATCTACACGAATTATCTGTCAACAATAGGCGATTCCCCAAACCTTTCCAAATAAAAGGTAAGCCACTAGACGTATCTCCTATGATCAGGATAGTCCTCTCATTCTACTTGTCGATTTGAGAATTCTAAGTCGTGCCTCTGTCCGTCCTTTTTCACAAAATATCTTGGGAAATAGTCCCTTTAATTAAATCTTGGTTCCTTGCGTGGCGCAGTCGTCACAGGGTCTCTCTGTCCCAATTATCTCTTCCGAGTTTATATCAATTTTGTAGAGTGGACATCTATCGTTTGCATAATAAAGTAAGTGGTCTTATTTAATCTATCACTCAAAATTCTCAAATAACACGACGGCTAACTTGGTTCTTGATAATCCTCCTTCAAAATTTATTATAATTAACTCTTAACCCTATTTGGGTCATCTATAATTCGTAATCGCCAAAATTTTATCCCTCTCCTTTTCATTTTCATTTTCCAACTATGTCGAATACTTACTTACCTACTCGATGACATCCCCTTTCATATCATGTCACGACTAATATCCATTTACGTTTTTAGGCATCGTTAAGTCTTCTTGTTAATTAATAAAGCGTTCTTTTCATGTGATCCTTCTCATCAGTTATTCTGAGATTTGTCATCCTCAATATATCTTTTTCTACTTAAAGTGTCGGCCACCACATTGGCCTTTCCTTGAGGAAAATAGATTTCTCAATCATGGCCTTTGATCAATTTGACTATAGCCTCTATCTCGTGTTCAGTGTAAAAAAAAATCCGAAATTTTTTCATAAGTAAACTCCTTGTCCCTTTCAGTCCGAACCTTATCGTAATTATTCTAAATTATTATTAGAAAGACTTATGTCACGGTCCTTAAGTTGCGTAGACATATCATTAGACTTCACGCAATATCCTATTTTTATCGTCGAGTAATTCTAGCACGGGATTGCTACTAACTTTGCCTTCAATTCTTGAAAATCTTAATCCTCAAATTCATACATGCTTGGTTTTCCCGAATTTATTAGCACCTTTCCCGAAAATGTTTCATAGAAGTGTACCTCACTAATCACGTCGTATCCCTATTTTCATTCTTCTATAACCATATTAAAGATACTTATGATAATAACTAAACATGGTATTCTTCTTTTTTTAAAATAACTTACTCCTCACGATGCTCCAATTGCACCATCATAGCACTGGGCTTTCAGTCTCATATTACAACAATTGGTTCTCAACTATACCTCTCTTTATTGGGAAGGAAATTAGCCTTGAAAAAAAGATTTTCACGATATCGATGAAATTTAGACAGTCTTAACAAGGTTTCAAAATCTAACATCTGAACAAATAATGAGCTCTGAATAAAAGAGTCGCAACACTCAGAAGCTTTATAACTTGGAAGGAAGAATATAACAAGGATTATCCTTCCATGTCCTTAGAATTCTATATTGTGATATTATGGGGAATATCCATTGAAAGCAATGGTTGCTGAATAATAACATCATACAAATGATACTTGTAAGATTTTCCCATTAAAGGAATACTTTTCTTCTCGAATAATGAAAGAAATATCGAATGACATCCTCAACCAAAGGTTAACAATTAAGGTCTCCAAGAGGTGCTATTTTAAAAGAAGAAATTTTATCCAATAATTAATAAATAAGGAAGTATATTGTTCTTCAATCACTTTGTAATTTTAATTGGATATTCGTTATACAAACGAAAGAATAAAATATTTCATGAACAAAATATTTCATAAAACTGCATATGAATTCTCGTTTGAGTGGGCAACCTAGTTAGGTCTCAATAAAATCATTTTTTTTTGAAAATTCCATTAACAATTAAATCTGGCGTATATAATGCACTATGGAATAATCAAAATTTTATTGGAAGTGGAACTAGAAAAATAATAACTAGTCCATATCAAGCAATGTTATCAACCGACTAAGAAAATGGCCAGCACAATTGGTTTGGCCCATAGCAACTAGCTAGGATGATTAGCTAGGCTTTTGTCGTATTAATTAAAATTTTGACTAGGTATGACAATTAACTAGTCATTCATGAGAACATATGCAACTAGGCATATTTCAGTTTGTTTGTAAAAATCTCAACATCGTAACCACTGAAGAAATTGTGGCTACCTGGATGACGATTTTGAAATAAAGAGTTTTTTAATTTGGGCCGAGAAAGACAATTATAACTCTGAATCGAGTGGTCTTGGCATCGGAATAATCGATAGCCTCTTATCAAATATTTCTTTCCAAATAAAGGGTACACTCATAGGTGCCCTAGTTCACATACTTTATCAGATCTTTAGATAGAATTGAATTGGAATACCAATATCAAATTGATACCCTTACTATAATTTCAAAGTTCAATATATTATTTCATCCCGATTAAAGGAAAAGGATTCCCATATGGATATTAGATCATCCATGTTTTTAAGAATTTGTTAGATATTTACAATCTCGACTGAGAAGAGTAAGTAAGAAAGAAATATCAATTAAAGATACTTATTATGAATATCCATCGATGAATTGAGGAAACTTTATATATATATATATATATATATAAACTCTTGGATAATTGAAATGAAGTATAAATAGCTCTGAGTCGAACAAGAAGATCATAATCTATGAATGAAAGTTCATGGATTAACTAAAAGAAGTGAACAAATTCTGATGCAGAGAAAGACTATTCAAGATGGTCACATCAGAAATTCAAAGTAGTGAACGAAAAGGATTGCCTGATATGACTTATCAAGGCAATACGAATGATCAACAATTTGGAGGGAGTAATGTGACAGTGAGTAGGTGCCAAAATATTTCACTGATTATCCTAACTCTCGTCATTATCCATCTGAGGATGATCCCACCTCTTCTTCTTCGTAATTCCATGTTTCAAATAGTTTCTCTTTCAACATCATTTTAAAATAGCTTACTAACTTGACTGTCGTACGTATATATGTCATTCCTGGTGTTTTACCCCGAAGACCTCACTCAGAAATATTCCAAAAACATTTGTTAAGCCGATAGTTTCCTGCTACACGCATCCATTACTAACTATAAGTGGCCAGTTCCCCCTGGGAACAGATCAAAGAATCTCTTAGGGATCTTAATGCAGTCCATAAATTCAGTGGCATGTGTGTGTAATTTAACATACGTTACCGAATATATTAGATTTCTATGAGTATATATACGTAGCCTCTGACATCATATCTACCGAAGAATTCCGCTCTGGACTCACTGGTCTATCCCTTTTAAAAAGGTTCTAAGATCGAACTATCGCTCATTGTAATCTTACGCCATTTAATTATAGTCATGCCATCAATTCTCGATGCTCTCGATCTCTGAGCTAAACCATCATAACCCTTCATGTTAAGCGCACTAATAATATCATGTAATGTACTCATCTTACGATAATATTCTTATATTACATTCAAATATTTCTTAATAGAAATAAAAAAAATCCTCAAGGGTATATCAGACACTATCTCTGCTGAATTCGTTATTAATACGATATTCACCTTCTCATTGGTAAAATGACATCTTCAACTAATCTGGGTCAATAACCTCAACTGTATATTAATAATTAGACTTTATGGTTATCACATGTGATGCCCCTTCTTGGACAACCGACACAGAACTACTGGTAACAAGGCTCGTGTTATCAAAATTTACATATGGTGTTGGTAATATCGTCTTTATCCCAAATGCTCTGGAGACTCAGCTCCAAGTTCTACATCCATATCCTTGCCAAATCAAATATGATTCTAATTTTTCTCCTCATCATTCTGATAATCTCCAATGGTCTCATTAGTCATACTTTAATACCTCAAATATACACTTATCCTTACCTACACATTGAGGCTACATCCGGTAGTCCAATGATGAACTCTATATAAGCTCTTACGAAATCTCGCATCTAGACAGACTCATAACACTCTCTTTTCTGAGTACTATAACTTAAGTCTCTGATAATATTTCTGTAACGCCCCCAAATCTGGGGTCAGGAATCTGAGTCGTCACGCCATCCTTCACTCATGTGTAACCTGGTATTGATTCAATAATCCAACAGACCCCAATCTCATACTCGCACACACAAGTTATAGCCTTAGAAATGACGTACAAAATGTAATCTTCTTTTATTACACTCAAATGTACGTTACAGGATCTCAAACAATTATTTATAACCTCTACATGAAGTTACAATAATTACGACTGATATCTTATATCTATCTGATACTCTAGCACACCTTAGACAAAGCTGCCAGGGATCATTCCCATGACTGCAAGCGACTAAGTCCCACACGGCATACTGGTTATCTGTTGTGTTGTGTCATTTAAAAGAAAGCAAGAGTGAGCTATAATGCCCAGCATAATAATGTACAGTATGAAAATGACTGTATGATAACATCATATATGATAATTATGTTTTTTCGAAAATAGTTTTCCTTGGTGATACACACCTTCTTATGAAAATAATTCTTTAAGGGATTTTAATATCCTGCGAATACCTTAATGGTAATCCCAGCACCTAGGCTTGGGTTACGGTATTGCATCTCAATTCCAATTGGAATAATTTGGACACTCGTTGGAGCCACCGTATACGATGATCAGTCGTAATACGATAATAGTAACCTTTTCTACTAGTAGAAGGACGACACCTTCGTATCCCGGTTATCACCCTTACCGCACTCGGGCTACGTGTCCCATTTTCGGGTATACACATACTTCACAAGTTCCTGAGTACACAGAGTACCTTCGCATGCGGTACCTTTGGTAGTCCATCTAGCACACATAGTACCAGAGTTTACTCTCTAAAAGAATAGTTAAAATAATATTCCTCAACTAATTTATATTTAAGTAGTATAATAATCTTTAATATTTAATCGAGTCTGAAATAAATAATCACTAAAGAATACTTATCCCATAATAAATGAATAGTAAATAGATATTTATTATTTGAATGATAAAGTATAGTTGGGGGAATGCGATCTTTGGAAATCGTTTTATTAAAAGTTCGAGGTGTTTAGTATTTCGTAAATGGACGTTGAGTCCCTTGAAACGTAACTACTATGGACTTTAATCATCTTATAAATATCACCGGAATGATTCCCGGGTTTTTATTTGATAAAAACAAAACTGACCGACTCTCAGTCTTACAACTTATACATCACGCTCTATTATAGCGTTAATATTCTAATTAAAACACCTCTGGAATACTTCTGGGTTTTCATCATTTTTTACTGACCGATCCTCGGTCTATACATGTCACGCTACTCGCTAGCGTTAACGTTCTCAATTATAAACTCCTCCGAGATACCTCCGGGTTTTTATAAGCTTACACGGACCGACTCTCGGTCTAAATATAACATTTCAAACTCGGTATGAACATATAGTAGAAATTATCAACAATTGAGTAATGTAATACATCTCAAACTTCTTAAAACAGTTTAAAGCAATCTCATGCATATATCACAGTTTTGTAAAATATTCACAACACAACAGTTCTTAAAAGGTAGGGTTTGAAAACTTGCCTGGGTATCTCGAGGTGGAGGATGCTCTAGGTTCAGCTTGGAAATCTATAACCATAAACACAATTCGTTAGGTCCCGTTCTATTTTACGGCGACTCGCACTCACGCACTACTTATTATGCACCCTTTCAACTTATACTACCCTTATTATTCCTTTAAGTCCTTATCCACATCATGGTCGCTTCGGTTTTCTATGTATCTTAGGTTCATTCTCATTATCGTTGTCGGCTCCGCTTATGGATTCTTACGGTTTCTACTCGCGCGATCTTGGCTCCGATATTTTTATAAAATTGAAAATTCATTATTTTCACTTGAAATTTTTCTCGCAATTAGGAAACTCAATATGTTACCCTCTGTGACGATTCAATAATCCAACAGACCCCAATCTCATACTCGCTGTGATGATTGAAAATTTTTCGACGTAATTAAGTCAATAAAGTATGTTTTATGTGATGTGATTATAATTATGTGATTAAGTGTTGATTACGCGAGTATGAGATTGGGGTCTGTTGGATTATTGAATCGTCACAGAGGGTAACATATATGCATATATGTGTTGACCATATATGTGTGATTTCTTGTCTGTGTGCATGACTATGTGCTCTATGACATTTTTATGAATTTGAAGGAATTATTTGATTTAATTAAAGTTTTATTTAACCTTCATGCATTTTTATAAAATTATCTGAGTAAGATAAAAACATGGGATTTGTTTTGTTTTCTTCATAGTGTTCCTAGAGACTTTTAAAAATAATGAATGGATTTATTTGGTGGTCATTGCATTTTAATTGATTTTTATGTGGGAAATGTTATTATTAAGGCAAGCTTGCGAAATTCATATAATATCAACCATCCGCTCAAAAATCTATTATGAGTAATGGTTGAAATGTTAATTTTGAGATCTACATATTAAAATTGTCACTTGCAATAATTTTCGACTTTCCGAGAGAGATATATTTTATATTTGATTTATATTACATTCGAGTAAAAAGAAAGAATTAATTAGGCATAAAAGGGATTTAGTAGATTACTAAAATGCCCTTGCCTTTGATAGTTTATAAACACATCCCCCCCCCATTTTCTTTCTTTCTTTCCCGTGAGCACCCTTTTCCCCCCCTCTCCCTCATTTTCTTTTCTCTCTCACTCTCTCTCTCGAACACTCTCACTCTTTCTCTCGGCTCTCTCCATCTCTCTTCTCTCTCTCTTGCATGCAACACTCAAACATCACTCAAACTCAAAGATATTGCTCTCTTTAGTCTCTATTTTCGGTATACATCTCAATTTCCATTTGCATGTAAGTGTTGTGTAAGTGTTGTGATGTTGATCTCTATGGTTGTGTTCAAGGAAATTGATTTCTTGATACAAAACTATAAGAGTGGATTCAAGTGGATTACGTGGTTTAAAACTCAAGAGGAGACCCGTTTCGGGCTTTCTTAAGTTCGACCACCACAGGCTATGATCCAAGGAGAGCCGGTGGAGTTTTTATGATATGATAATTTGATTTTTAAGCTTTGCATGTTTTGGTTTCTTGAAGGTTTGAAAAAGGGTTTTGTATTTTTAGAAACTCAAATATGTGATTGATAAATGGATTGCATTGATTGTTTTAAAAAGAGAAATTGGATGTGAAAATGATTTATTGCTTAGAAAATCAAAAAATTAAGGTTTGCATGTTGGGTTATAATTCGGCTTTGTGCTAATTAAAAAGGGGAATTGAATTTGATGACTTGATCTTAGCTTATTTAGTAGATAAAGTAATTGCATGTTAGTTTTAAAGAAGATCAAGTTAAGCATGTCAATGTTTAGTCCTTGAGTTGTGAATTTTGATTTTTGCTGAATAGAAAATGTGTTTAGAAGGGATTAATTTGATGATTTAGTGGATGCATGTTGATTGAATGAATTGATTAAATTTGAAGTCACTAGGCAATGCTTGGTTTTGGTGTTTAATGAATTGAATGATTAAGTAAAGGTTTAAAACAAGTTGGGAATGTAATTTAAGACTTTGCATGTCAAAATTTATCCTTGTATGCATGGTTATTGGAAAAACCCGAATGGGTCTTAGGCTTAAAAAGAGAATTAAGTTGATTTTGCTAAATATCTTAGTGACTAATGAGAACTTGATTGCATGACCATGATTGGGTGGTGTTTATGTTCGAATTTGATAATCAAAAGAAGGTGTTGATTATCGATTCTTAATGTGATTATAATTCGGATTTTTGATTAAAAAGGATGAAGTTTAATTGCGTAAATGACTCTTGTGATTTATATTATTTGTGTTTGATTATATGAGATTGAAATTGAGTATACGTGGTTGTGTTTTATGTGTATGGCCGAATGGTATATAAGTAGAAAAGTGACTGATTTGATTTCCAATACCTTACTAAGTGATTGCATGTGAAATCCTAGGAGATATGTGATTCATTTGTGTGATTGGTTGTTGTTATGGTTCGAATTAAGGAATAAAATAAAAAGGGAATTAAATGGTTTGCTATTAAAGAACTATAAGTGACAGTTATGGTCGCAAAAGGTTTAGTTGTGAATAAATCATGTACTCGTAAGAGTTATATTGGTGTGAATTGAGAAATGGTTAAGGTCAAGCAAGTACACGTCGATCGATAAGTATATATAAAGATATAAAGGTTAAGAGTAAAATATATATGACGTGTGATGTGCTATGTGCTTATCTGTATAAGCTATATTCGTATACTCGAGTCAAGGATATAATCGAGTTATCGTATTGAGCGATCGTTCTGGGAACGATAGTT
The DNA here is from genome assembly GCF_009905375.1 of Apium graveolens. NCBI lineage: Eukaryota > Viridiplantae > Streptophyta > Magnoliopsida > Apiales > Apiaceae > Apium > Apium graveolens. The sequence goes on from NC_133647.1 coordinate 25,274,756, forward strand.
GAGAAACTGATTAAGGTTTTGTTTTTTTATTGTAAATTCGGAGCGTGAGGGCATTTAGGCTAGGAAAGGAAAGGGTATACTAGGTGGCAGTAGTTCAACCTTCAGGAAAGCAAATTCAGGCAAGTAACTCTCATTACTTGTGAAAATGATTATAGAGAGGTTGATGTTCATACCATGTAGAGTATGAAGTGTTAATTTATGAACCCTGTTAATGACTTGAGATATCCTGTTTTGATTCTGATATACTGTTATTGATAAGCTTACTGATTCAACCCTTTGATAACCTATCCTTTCTGTTCAAGTTATTTATTAAGCCATGAAATGTATTGAACCCTATAATTATCCTTGCGAACCCTGTTTAATGATACTTTATTTCCTGATCACCCTATTGGTCCCTAAACAGATGTTGATTCCTCTAACTTAAGTGCCTTGTTATCCTTGATACCGAATCCTTAAGAATTGTTCCTTGCTTATCTTTGAATCATTCCCTGAACTTTGTTTTCTTAAAATTTGACTTAAGAATGAGTTTTGACTCGAAAGAGTCTGAATGATTTCATATTCTTGGTAATGATAAAAATGGATTTTAGAAAACCTATTTATTTTTCCAACTCAAGGTTTTCCAAACGAATTCCTGATGGATTGGATTGGGACGTAAGAGGCCCTGAGTAGAACAAATAAAGTAGAATGCCCTGAGTTTGGTAAAGTATATTGTGGATTGATATCGTAGAACTGCTTTATAGTTACTTGCTGAGTTTTGTACTCATATGTTTTGTTTTAATCTAATCATGGCAGTTAAGCAAGAAGATGGCCAGGCTTAGGCACACTGCTCTTAAGAGCGTACCTGGTGGTCCCTATCGTGTTGAGGGCTTCCGGTTTCCAGAGCAGGTAGTGGTATTTTTGAGTGAGCACGCGCCTAGAAGGAAATCTATAAAGATACAATAGGTTATCTGTCGGTTCCCAGCCGGAATCGATATTGTCTATTTAATAATATTTTGGGGTTGTAAGTTATATTTTATGATTGGTAGTTGTAATCTTGTCTCATACTTTATCCTGTTGATCCTGGTAGTGGTTAATCGGGGTTTATGCTTATTTAATTATTAGATTAAAGGTGTGTGAGTCCTCATTTCCTAACCCCGAGATTGAGGGCGTCACAAGTTGGTATCAGAGCTACAGGATCTAGTCCCTGAGACAAGTTAGGAATAAAAAGGGTATTTTGGGTATATCTATATCGCAAGAGAGTTCGACTCATGTAGAGTTGAGTTAGACTATTAGGTATAGTCTAAGGAAAGTGTGTATCAGTTAGAGTGGAAACTAGAGTTAGGGTGTGAGTTAGCTGGAAGCTTTATTTAACCCTAACATTGTTTCTTGGTTGCTATTTTTTGTTTTCTCTCAGGATCCTAGTAGTGGTAGTGACTCAGACTCAGAGATTAGTTTGACTGGTACCCCAGTGGACCCTATTCCACCCTCTCTAGAGGGGCCTGTGTATGTTTGTTCAGATCTAGAGGAGGATCCTTCTGAGAGTAGTGAGATCCCTATGCAGATTTCACCCTTGAGGCCAGATTCAGAGACCCCTGCCCTAGAGCCAGAGTCTGAGATGCCTAAGACTGTACCTGTCAGTGTTGGTGGCAAGTTAGCCCAGGATCGAGACTTTGTTTACTCCCGAATTCCTGAGTTGGGAGCTTTGGTGGATAGGTTAATTCGAGACTCTAGGCAGAGGACTTTAGTAGTGATGGAAGAGTGGAGAGCTAGGATTCAGTTGGTGGAGCAGGTTGCCAGGAGGAGATTGGATGAGGGACCATCCACTAGTGATGCTGATGCTGAGGCCCGGAGGCTGCATAAGATCATTCGCTGGATGTTGGCTGTGTTGAGAGAGATTATGGACGATTAGACGGGAATGTTGGTTGTGCCCGTAGATTGTTGTTTTTCAGCGCCGGTAGGCTTTGGGATACTTGGTCAGATGTCGGGATCCCTTTTCATTTATCTTGTTGTATTTCAGAGCTATGTTGTAGCAGTAGCTGTTAGAAGTTAGGGGTAGATAGGGGGATATTTTCCAGTTTTTCCTCTGTTTAACCCTGCTATATTATTGTACCTTATTTCAGAACCTGTGATAGCCAGACTTATCTTTATGTACCCATTGTTTAAATAAATCCATTTTCTTATTTTCCATTGTGCACCTTAAATATCTCATAAACTGTTCTCAATATCATGTTTCCATACAACCATGTTTCCATACAACCATGTTTCCATATAACCATGTTTAAAGATCGTAAAACCCTGTTTTATGCCATGATAAAACAACACTGGTATAAGAATTATGTAGTAATAGGATTGCATGTGCAATAGGGGTAAAACTTAAAAACCCACAAAAGAGATTTTATAGAAACTGTTGTTATATGCCATGCCATCATATTTCTTAAATAATTGCTCAATCGGGTTTGTAAGAAATGGCCAACTCACTAGATCACCAAGAAGAAGAAATTCCAACCCAAGACCCAGAAGTAAACCCAGAAACCACCATGATGAGCAGACTTGCTCAGCTTTTGCAACAACCTGTGGCCCCTAAAGTTGGAAACTTCAAACACTTTCAATCTGTTCATCCCCCAGAGTTCTTAGGTTTGCCAGACCCAATTAAAGCTCAATCATGGTTGAGAGAAATGGAAAAAGCTTTTGAGTTAGCAAAAGTTAAGGATGACATGAAAGCTCAGTATGCAAGTTATTACCTGAAAGATGAAGCAAGTTTCTGGTGGGAGTCTTCGAAGGCGTTGTTGGAAGGCAAGGACTTAACATGGGAGAAGTTCACTGAAATGTTTCCGGAGAAGTATTTGTCGAGCTATATGCAAGATCAGTTGAAAATGAAATTTCTAGACCTTAGACAAGAGGATATGTCAGTAGCGGAATATGAAGTGAAGTTCTTGGAATTGTCTAGATTTGTACCTGAATATGTGAATACAGAAGCGAAGAAGGCTAAGAGGTTCCAACAGGGACTTAAGCCGTGGATTATGAGTCAAGTAGCATTGCTGGAGATCAAGAATTATGCTGCCTTGGTTCAAAAGGCAATGATAGTGGAAGGTGAGCGGGAAGCTGCAAGGAGAGAAAATGGAAGGAAGAGGAAATTTGAAAGCTCAGAGCAAGAGCAAGGAAGTTCAAATTTTAGAGGGAAGTTTGGCAAGAATGGTGGAGGTCAGAACCAAAAATTTCAGAAATTTAAACCCGGTAACGGAGCTCAGAAGAACCGTTTCCAGAAAGCAGGACAACCGGGGAAGCATAACAGGCCCCAGATTCAAGAATGCAAGAATTATGGAAAGAGACACCCGGGAAGGTGTAATAAGTTGGATGTGACGTGTTTTAAGTGCAACCAGAAGGGACATTACTCTTCAGAATGCCCAAGTGGAGCAAGGAAGCCTGATTTGGCTTGTTTCAAGTGTGGTAAAGTGGGCCATATAGCCAGGAATTGCAAGGAGCCTGTTCAGAAGGCTAATGTTCTTAGGATTGTTGGACCGCCGTCTCTCCCAGCACCATCAGCTCAACCCTGAGCTAGAACTTTTAACATGACGATGAAAGATGCGGTGCAAGATGTGGATGTGGTAGCAGGTATGCTTGTTATTAACTCAGTAAAAGTAAAAGTATTGATGGATTCTGGAGCAACTAGATCTTTTATCTCTGAAAGTATTCTTGATAAGTTAAATTGTGTTGCGTACCTTCTGGAACCTAATTTGATTATAGAGGTAGCAAATCAAGAGAAAGTTATTGTTAATAAGATCTGTCCCGATTGTGATGTGACTATAGAAGTCGGCACTATTCTGCTGACTTAATTCCCTTTAAGTTAGGAGAATTTGAGGTTATACTAGGAATGGATTGGTTGTCAAACCATGAAGCGCAAATAGAATGTAAAAGTTAAAAGGTGAAGTTAAGAACCAAGGATGGAGAAGAGGTAATATTTAAAGGAAAGAGGCAAGAAAAGAAATTCCCAACGGCAATTGAGGCGAGAAGATCAATACGACTAGGATGCAAAGTATATTTGGCTCATGTCATGGATATGGAGAAGGAATCTTTAAGGATCGAGGATATTCTGATACTAAGAGACTTTCCGGATGTATTTCCTGATGAATTGCCTAGACTACCTCCAGACAAAGAGATCGAGTTTACGATTGATTTGGCTCCTGGAACGGAACCAGTATCGAAAGCTCCCTATCGTATGGCGCCAGTTGAAATGAAGGAATTGGCAGCTCAATTGCAAGAATTGTTGGACAAAGGAGTGATCCGACCGAGTGTATCATCGTGGGGCGCACCGGTGTTATATGTAAAGAAAAAGGATGGAAGTATGAGGTTGTGCATTGATTACCGCGAACTGAATAAATTGACAATTAAGAATAAGTACCCTCTACCGCGGATCGATGACTTGTTTGACCAGTTAAAAGGAGCTTCGTGTTTCTCCAAGATTGATTTAAGATCTGGGTATCATCAATTAAAGATTAAAGCAGAAGATATACCCAAGACTGCGTTTCGAACGAGATATGGGCACTATGAGTTTTTGGTAATGGCATTTGGCTTGAAAAATGCGCCATCCGCATTTATAGATCTTATGAACAGAGTGTTCAAGCAATATTTGGATAAGTTCGTTATTGTGTTTATCGATGATATACTGATTTACTCCAAGATGGAAGAAGATCATAAGGAGCATTTGAGGATTTTCTTGGAAATTCTGAGGAAAGAGAAGTTGTATGGTAAGTTTTTGAAGTGTGAATTTTGGCTAAAGGAAGTACAATTTCTTGGTCATGTAGTTAATAAAGAAGGAATCAAAGTGGACCCAGCCAAGATAGAAGCTGTAATGAATTGGGAAAGACCCAAGACTCCTACAGAAGTCAGAAGTTTTCTGTGATTAGCCGGATATTACAGGAGGTTTGTGCAAGATTTCTCTAAGATTGTCATTCCGTTAACGAAATTGACAAGAAAGAACGAGAAATTTGTATGGACGGAAAAGTGCGAGGAAAGTTTTCAAGAGTTAAAGAAGAGGTTGGTAACCGCCCCAATGTTAGTGTTACCAGATGAAAAAGGGGAATTTGTGATATTCAGTGATGTTTCATATAAAGGACTTGGATGTGTATTAATGCAACACGGGAAGGTAATAACATATGCGTCAAGGCAACTCAAGCCGCACGAGCAAAAGTATCCAACGCATGATTTGGAATTGGCAGCAATTGTGTTTGCCCTTAAGATTTGGAGGCATTATTTGTACGGGGAAAAGTGTGAGATTTATACGGATCATAAGAGTTTAAAGTATATCTTTACTCAGAAAGAATTGAATATGAGACAAAGAAGGTGGTTAGAATTGATCAAAGATTATGATTGTGCGATAAACTATCATCCTGGAAAGGCAAATGTGGTGGCCGATGCTTTAAGTCGCAAGGAAAGGTTGAATATGTTAACGTCATCGGAAGGATTAATCAAGGAATTTGAAAAGATGGAAATAGAGGTGCAGACTCCAGAATTTGGAGGTGAAGCTATATATGCAATGTCATTTCAACCCAAAATTTTAGAAAAGATTCGATGTTGTCAAGAGCAAGTGATGAATCGCGAAAAGGATAAGTTGACGGGAGAAGAAATTAAAGCTCAAAAGGATGGAAAAGGAATATGCCGTGTTAACTCACGTATTTGGATACCTAATGTTGTTGGACTAAAACACGAGATTTTGCAAGAAGCGCATAACTCGAGATGTTCAATTCACCCTGGAAGTACGAAAATGTACCAGGATTTAAAAGGAAGTTATTGGTGGCCAAACATGAAGAGGGAAATTGCAGAATGGATAAGTAAATGTTATACGTGCCAAAGAGTCAAAGCAGAACATCAAAGGCCGAGCGGATTGCTTCAGCCACTGGATATACCTGAATGGAAATGCGAGCATATAGCGATGGATTTTGTGGTAGGATTGCCTACAACCAAGTCTAATCATAATGCGATTTTGGTGGTAATCGATCGGTTGACAAAGTCAGCACATTTCTTGCCAATAAATGAAAGATTTTCATTAGAAAAGTTGGTCAAATTGTATTTGAATGAGATTGTGATGCGTCATAGAATTCATGTATCTATCGTATCTGATAGAGATCCAAGGTTTAACTCAAGATTTTGGTGACAATTCCATGATCATTTGGGAACTAAGTTGAAAATGAGTACGGCATATCATCCGCAGATAGAAGGACAAAGTGAAAGGACAAATCAGACAATTGAAGATATGTTGCGAACCTGCGCAATAGATTTCAAAGGAAATTGGGACGATCATTTGCCGTTAATTGAGTTTTCCTACTACAACAGTTATCACGCGAGTATTAGCATGCCGCCTTATGAAGCGTTGTATGGAAGAAAATGTAGGTCCCCTATATATTGGGACGAAGTTGGTGAACACAAATTAATTGGCCCAGAGCTAGTTCAACAAACGAAGGAAAAGGTAGAAATGATTCGAAAAAGATTAATTGCAGCTCAAGATCGACAAGCAATGTACACAAATCAAGAACGTAAAGTTGTGCAATTCGAATCTAGAGACAAAGTCTTATTAAAGATATCTCCTTGGAAGGGTTTAACCCGATTTAGAAAGAAAGGAAAGTTGAGCCCTAGGTATATTGGACCATTTGAAGTATTGAGATGAGTTGGGAAAGTGGCATATGAATTGGCGCTACCTCCGCTAATGCAACATCTACACAATATATTTCATGTATCTCTTTTGAAAAACTATAATGCTGATGCGAGCCATGTGATTGAGTTGGAACCAGTGGAAATCCAACCAGATTTGTCTTATGTGGAACAACCAGTTCGAATTTTGGACCGAAAAGAGAGGACACTCAGGAATAAAGTTGTACCTCTAGTTAGAGTATTGTAGAGAAATCCGCTAGTCGAAGAATCGACTTGGGAATTAGAAATTGAAATGAAAGAAAAGTATCCCCATCTATTTGCTTAGATTAGATTCTGGGGACAGAATTCTTTTAAGGAGGGTAGATTGTGACTACTGAGAATTTTTCGACGTAATTAAGTCAATAAAGTATGTTTTATGTGATGTTATTATAATTATGTGATTAAGTGTTGATTAATTGTCTTTTCTGTATATTAGAATATAGGAGCGTAAATAAAAACGGTCCAATTTAAAGAGTCAGCTTAGGAATTAAGCTGTGTTGTCGGGCCGTCAGGTAGAACGGAACCCGTCCTAATAACAAGTTAAAGAATATAAAATGTGAATTATGTGTGATTGAGTGAAATGAATGTTTAAATAAAGTATTTTGTCCTAAGTGACGTGTCGGTCGATAATGATAATGAGAAGCGTAATCGAAACGCTGAGCGTCGGGCCGTCAAGCTGAACGTGACCCGGTACGCGTAAAAAGGATAAAAGATTAAAGAAGGACAAATTCTCTGATCAGACCTGAGTTGTTATGTGACCTATATATGTGTGATTTCTTGTCTGTGTGCATGACTATGTGCTTTGTGACATTTTTATGAATTTGAAGGAATTATTTGATTTAAATAAAGTTTTATTTAACCTTCATGCATTTTTATAAAATTATCTGAGTAAGATAAAAACAGGGGATTTTTTTTGTTATCTTCATAGTGGTCCTAGAGACTTTTTGAAAATAATGAATGGATTTATTTGGTGGTCATTACATTTTAATTGATTTTTATGTGGGAAATGTTACTATTAAGGCAAGCTTGCGAAATTCATATAAAATCAACCATCCGCTCAAAAATCTATTATGAGTAATGGTTGAAAAGCTAATTTTGAGATCTACATATTAAAATTGTCACTTACAATAATTTTCAACTTTCCGAGAGAGATATATTTTATATTTGATTTATTACATTTGAGTAAAAAGAAAGAATTAATTAGGCATAAAAGGGATTTAGTAGATTACTAAAATGCCCTTACCTTTGATAGTTTATAAACACACACCCCCCCCCTTTTTCTTTCTTTCTTTCCCGTGAGCACCCTTTTCCCCCCTCTCCCTCATTTTCTTTTCTCTCTCACTCTCTCTCTCAAACACTCTCACTCTTTCTCTCGGCTCTCTCCATCTCTCTTCTCTCTCACACTCAAACCTCACTCAAACTCAAAGATATTGCTCTCTTTAGTCTCTATTTTCGGTATACATCTCAATTTCCATTTGCATGTAAGTGTTGTGTAAGTGTTTTGATGTTGATCTCTATGGTTATGTTCAAGGAAATTTATTTCTTGATATAAAACAATAAGATTGGATTCAAGTGGATTATGTGGTTTAAAACTCAAGAGGAGACCCGTTTCGGGCTTTCTTCAGTTCGACCACCACAGGCTATGATCCAAGGAGAGCCGGTGGAGTTTTTATGATATGATAATTTGATTTTTAAGCTTTGCATGTTTTGGTTTCTTGAAGTTTGAAAAAGGGTTTTGTATTTTTAGAAACTCAAATATGTGATTGATAAATGGATTGCATTGATTGTTTTAAAAAGAGAAATTGGATGTGTGTAAATAATTTATTGCTTAGAAAATCAAAAATTAAGGTTTGCATGTTGGGTTATAATTCGGCTTTGTGCTAATTAAAAAGGGGAATTGAATATGATGACTTGATCTTAGCTTATTTAGTAGATAAAGTAATTGCATGTTAGTTTTAAAGAAGATCAAGTTAAGCATGTCAATGTTTAGTCCTTGAGTTGTGAATTTTGATTTTTGCTGAATAGAAAATGTGTTTAGAAGGGATTAATTTGATGATTTAGTGGATGCATGTTGATTGAATGAATTGATTAAAGTTGAAGTCACTAGGTAATGCTTGGTTTTGGTGTTTAACGAATTGAATGATTAAGTAAAGGTTTAAAACAAGTTGGGAATGTAATTTAAGACTTTGCATGTCAAAATTTATCCTTGCATGCATGGTTATTGGAAAAACCCGAATGGGTCTTAGGCTTAAAAAGAGAATTAAGTTGATTTTGCTAAATATCTTAGTGGCTAATGAGAACTTGATTGCATGACCATGATTGGGTGGTGTTTATGTTCGAATTTGATAATCAAAAGAAGGTGTTGATTTTTGATTCTTAATGTGATTATGATTCGGATTTTTGATTAAAAGGATGAAGTTTAATTGCGTAAATGACTCTTGTGATTTATATTATTTGTGTTTGATTATATGAGATTGAAATTGAGTATACGTGGTTGTGTTTTATGTGTATGGCCGAATGGTATATAAGTAGAAAAGCGACTGATTTGATTTCCAATACCTTGCTAAGTTCTTGCATGTGAAATCCTAGGAGATATGTGATTCATTTGTGTGATTGGTTGTTGTTATGGTTTGAATTAAGGAATAAAATAAAAAGGGAATTAAATGGTTTGCTATTAAAGAACTATAAGTGACAGTTATGGTCGCAAAAGGTTTAGTTGTGAATAAATCATGTACTCGTAAGAGTTATATTGGTGTGAATTGAGAAATGGTTAAGGTCAAGCAAGTACGTATCGATCGATAAGTATATATAAAGATATAAAGGTTAAGAGTAAAATATATATGACGTGTGATGTGCTATGTGCTTATCTGTATAAGCTATATTCGTATACTCGAGTCAAGGATATAATCGAGTTATCGTATTGAGCGATCGTTCTGGGAACGAGAGTTGAGAAACTGATTAAGGTTTTGTTTTTTTATTGTAGATTCAGAGCGTGAGGGCATTCAGGCTAGGAAAGGAAAGGGTATACTAGGTGGCAGTAGTTCAACCTTCAGGAAAGCAAATTCAGGCAAGTAACTCTCATTACTTGTGAAAATGATTATAGAGAGGTTGATGTTCATACCATGTAGAGTATGAAGTGTTAATTAATGAACCCTGTTAATGACTTGAGATATCCTGTTTTGATTCTGATATACTGTTATTGATAAACTTACTGATTCAACCCTTTGATAACCTATCCTTTCTGTTCAAGTTATTTATTAAGCCATGAAATGTATTGAACCCTATAATTATCCTTGCGAACCCTGTTTAATGATACTTTATTTCCTGATCACCCTATTGGTCCCTAAACAGATGTTGATTCCTCTAACTTAAGTACCTTGTTATACTTGATACCGAATCCTTAAGAATTGTTCCTTACTTATCTTTGAATCATTCCCTGGACTTTGTTTTCTTAAAATTTGACTTAAGAATAAGTTTCGACTCGAAAGAGCCTGAATGATTTCATATTCTTGGTAATGATAAAAATGGATTTTAGAAAACCTATTTATTTTTCCAACTCAAGGTTTTCCAAACGAATTCCTGATGGATTGGATTGGGACGTAAGAGACTAGTGGGACTAGTCCAGTCATGGTAAGAGGCTAGCAGGGCTAGTCCAACTTAAGGCTGAAATTATGCCGATTGGTACCTTAAAGACCGGATGGAGGTCGGTACGGGCTGATCACCCGTATTATAATGAAATGGAAAGATAAAGTGATCCAATTAAGGGTTCTAAATGATTATTTAAAAGGGAACTGAAACTTTCTGTTCAGTAAATTGATTCTTGAAAATGAAAATGGTTAATTATGTTAATGTGAAGCTTAAAGCTCGAGAACCCTGATTCTTAAATCTGTTGATCATATGATTGATTCCCTATAATGAAATACTGTTGCTTTCCTCTTTTTGAAAGATCTATTCTGATCCTTTAATGATTTGTGATGAATGTCGGCTTTCGTCCTGCATTGAGCCTTGTTCCTTGAAAGCCCCACATTATCCTTCAAAACCTTTTCTTAACCCAAAAGCTGGAAATCTGCCACCTAGAACAAATAAAGTAGAATGCCCTGAGTTTGGTAAAGTATATTGTGGATTGATATCGTAGAACTGCTTTATATTTACTTGTTGAATTTTATACTCATATGTTTTGTTTTAATCTAACCATGGAAGTTAAGCAAGAAGATGGCCAGGCTTAGGCGCACTGCTCGTAAGAGCGTACCTGGTGGTCCCTATCGTGTTGAGGGCTTCCGGTTGCCAGAGCAAGTAGTGGTATTTTTGAGTGAGCACGCGCCTAGAAGGAAATCTGTAAAGATATAATGGGTTATCTGTCGGTTTCCAGGTGGAATCGATATTGTCTATTTAATAATATTTTAGGGTTGTAAGTTATATTTTATGATTGGTAGTTGTAATCTTGTCTCATACTTTATCCTGTTGATCTTGTTAGTGGTTAATCGGGGTGTATGCGTCACACTCGCACACACAAGTTATAGCCTTAGAAACGACGTACAAAATGTAATCTTCTTTTATTACACTCAAATGTACTTTACAGGATCTCAAACAATTATTTATAACCTCTACATGAAGTTACAATAATTACTACTGATATCTTATATCTATTTGATACTCTAGCACACCTGAGACAAAGCTTCCAGGCATCCTCCCCATGACTGCAAGCGACTAAGTCCCACACCGGCATACTGGTTATCTGTTGTGTTGTGTCATTTAAAAGAAAGCAAGAGTGAGCTATAATGCCCAGCATAATAATGTACAGTATGAAAATGACTGTATGATAATATCATATATGATAATTATATTTTTTCGAAAATAGTTTTCCTTGGTGATACACACCTTCTTATGAAAACAATTCTTGAAGGGCTTTTAATATCCTGCGAATACCTTAATGGTAATCCCAACACCTAGGCTTGGGTTACGGTATTGCATCTCAATTCCAATTGGAAGAATTTGGACACTCGTTGGAGCCACCGTATACGATGATCAGTCATAATACGATAATAGTAACCTTTTCTACTAGTAGAAGGACGACACCTTCGTATCCCGGTTATCACCCTTGCCGCATTTGGGCTATGTGTCCTATTTTCGGGTATACACATACTTCACAAGTTCCTGAGTACATAGAGTACCTTCGTCTGCGGTACCTTTGGTAGTCCATCTAGCACACATAGTACCAGAGTCTACCCCTCCCTTGTCCTTTAAAAGAATTCTATCAATCTCGAGAACTCGAACCACATCACAGCTCCCCAAGCGTTTTGCTTGTTGATGGAAATAGCTTATCTCTCTAAGATATAAGTGTATATATGTATTACGTACTTCCGAGATTTTCGGAGGAAGTACTAAGGATGTGAGTTGACCGTTGTCAATAGATAATTAAATGGGGGGGAGTTTCTCCTTGAAACTATATTCAAAATATTAAATAAGTCGGGATAATATTCACCGACGAACTGAAATTATTCGAATGGTATTCTGAAATCAGGAAGTATATTTTAAATCAGGATCTATGATTTTTAAATCAATAATAAACCCTTTAAGAATGATAATTAATTAAATAATAGTCGATAAATAATTAAACCTCGAATGAGTTTACTCTCTAAAAGAATATTTAAAATAATATTCCTCAACTAATTTATATTTAAGTAGTATAATAATCTTTAATATTTAATCGAGTCTGAAATAAATATTCACTGGAGAATACTTCTCCCATAATAAATGAATAGTAAATAGATATTTATTATTCGAACGATAAAGTATAGTTGAGGGAATGCGATCTTTGGAAATCGTTTTAATAAAAGTTCAAGGTGTTTAGTATTTCGTAAATGGACGTTGAGTCCCTTGAAACGTAACTACTATGGACTTTAATCGTCTTATAAATATCACCGGAATGATTCCCGGGTTTTTATTTGATAAAAACAAAACTGACCGACTCTCGGTATTACAACTTATACATCACGCTCTATTATAGCGTTAATATTCTAATTAAAACACCTCCGGAATACTTTCGGATTTTCATCAATTTTTACTGACCGATCCTCGGTCTATACATGCCTCGCTACTCGCTAGCGTTAACGTTCTCAATTATAAACTCCTCCGGGATACCTCCGGATTTTTATAAGCTTATACCGATCGACTCTCGGTCTAAATATAACATTTCGAACTCGGTATGAACATATACTAGAAATTATCAACAATTGAGTAATGTAATACATCTCAAACTTCGTAAAACAGTTTAAAGCAATCTCATGCATATATCACAGTTTTGTAAAATATTCACAACACAACAGTTCTTAAAAGGTAGGGTTTGAAAACTTTCCTGGGTATCTCGAGGTGGAGGATGCTCTAGGTTTTGCTTGGAAATCTATAACCATAAACACAATTCGTTAGGTCCCGTTCTATTTTACGGCGACTCGCACTCACGCGCTACTTATTATGCACCCTCTCAACTTATACTACCCTTATTATTCCATTAAGTCCTTATCCACATCATGGTCGCTTCGCTTTTCTAAGTATCTTAGGTTCATTCTCATTATCGTTGTCGGCTCCGCCTATGGATTCTTACGGTTTCTACTCGCGCGATCTTGGCTCCAATATTTTTATAAAATTGAAAATTCATTATTTTCACTTGAAATTTTTTCCGCAATTAGGAAATTCAATATGTTACCCTCTGTAAAAATTTCATGATTTATGAATACTTTAAGTCGATCCTTTATATTTTCAAAGTTCGTGATTTGTATAAGTTTTTTGTCGCGTAAATCACTTTTACTAAAATGACCATAACTTCTGATCCGTAAATCGGAATCAAGCAATTCAAGCGCCTAAACGATCCTTATAACATTTCCTATCACAATAATGGGTTATTTTTCAAGAAACTACAGCTTACAACTTCAGGGACTTTCTGCGGAAACTTAAAGTTACGATTCGTTGGTTTTAACGGAGTTACGTTTACGATCGGGGTTTCGTTTATGCCCTAACTCTTAATACAACCACCAAAAATCATCATTTCATCATCAACACACAAACTCTCTCAAGAAAATCATGTTCTTGAGGCAACAACAATCAACCTTAAATCTACTTAACTTAAACTTCAAGATCTCAACAATACCACTTCTTAAACTAAGTTTTCTACCACATACTAAATGGATCTTAAAAATGAATCTTAAATAAAGTTGGGCCAAAGATTTTTACCCTTCTTGAAAGCTTGAGATGTGTTCTTGAGGATGGTGGAGGCTTGGAAGTGTTTGGTATGATTTTTGGAACCTAAAACCACCATTGAAATCAAGAAATCAAAGAGAGGTTACTATTCATACTATTCACTAGTGAGTTTCTTGATTTTATTTCACCAATCATACCTTGATAAAAAGAGATGAAAGAATTTTTTTACCTTAGTTTAATTTCTAGGAGGCTTGAGAATTAATGGGATGATTTTACCATGGATAGATTTTGAGATTTGAAATTGAATTCCTCCTTTTTCTTCAAGGGGGCCGAATGGAAGAATGTGCAGGGGGGTATTTATACTAGCTTCCCTTGGTTACTTAGCTTGGTTGCTTTTCTAGGTTGCTTCTAGGAAATGGGGTGGAAGATCTTGCACTTGATTTTTATTCTCCTAGGTTGAATCCTAGTTTTATTCTTGTTGCAAATCTTAGGGACAAATCTCTGTAGCTTGCTAGGTTACAAGCTAAACTACATGTGTTAGCTTCCTTAGCACACTATTTTGCTAGCTAGCTTGATCATCCTATGGTTGCTTTTCATTTTTTAGTTTAGTTAGTGGGTTACATTTATTTAATCGTTTACGCGTTCGCTCGGTCGCTTAAACGTTTTCCTAATACTTTTTCGTAAATGGTTCGCGACGTAATTCCTTTAGTATTTATTCCTTATATTTTTAATTATCATACTTGAATATAAATCCGTAAGGTTTTAATCTCGTAATTATATTGCGATTCCCGTAATCCTTGATGAGTCGTAATACGGTCATTTTTCAAAGTTCGTTTTCTTTGAAAACTAATAGCGTTTACATACACTCATTTGGTACGTATAATGGTAGTATCAACTCCGAAACTCATTTTATCATGCACTACATAGTGTGGGCTCAAAAGTTTTTCCCGTCCGTCAGGGTTACTATTCATTAAACGTTTTACAAGGTCTCAAAAATTCAAGTTATTATATTACTATTCATAAAGGTCTTTTACCGATATCAAAAATTTGGGTTTTTACACCAACTTAGGGGTTATCTGTTGATATTGATTGCATGTACAGATTCCTGGTAATTTGTAGTTTAATTCTGGAGCTTGTGGAGGTGTGACGATTCCGGGAACGCCATCTCCGGCGAACCCCAACTGTTTTCCGGCGAGGGGTATAAAAATTACATTTTGGTCCCTGTTGTTTTGAAAACGATGCAGTTCAGTCCCTGTAGTTTCCAGAAGTTGCAAAAATAGGATTCCTGTTTAAAAATTATTTAAAAATCATAATTTCTATTAATTTTAATTTCTAAAATTCATTTTTATTTATTAAAAATTCTGAAAATTATTATTTTAATTCTGAAAATTATTTTTAATTCAAAAATAAATCTGAATTAATTAATTAATTAAATTAGTTGATAATTTATTAGTTAATTGGTCAATTAATTCGAATATTAATTGATTAATTGATTTAATTAATTATTATTTAATTTAAATGATTATTTAATTAGATTTAATTATTTATTTTGATTTAAAATTCTGAAAAATAGTTTCGAGCTTTAAAATATTATTTTAAATTGTTTTCAAGGCATGATAATTATTATAAAATGATTTTAAAGTCAGATTCGGGAAATCGAACCCTATTATTTGTTTTAAAATAATTCAACGACCCGTTTTAATTCTGAAAAATGTTCAAAAATTCGTATTAAATATCCGAAAAATTATTTTAACACTGAATCTTCTTTGAAAAATTATTGTGATCGAATATATTACGTGTTATGTGCTATACGTGATCTGATTGATGTGTTATATGCGTATATGTGTATTGTTTAACTGTTTTAATCAAAACTTTCAATTCGTAAATGGGATTTGGGTGAAACGAAGGATAAATAGAAGCTTATAACGAATAGAATCAAGTGAGAATAAGTATTGATAGACTTGTGATATCTGAGCAGAAGAAGAGAGGCGTAGGAAAGGGATGCAAGTAGTTGGTGAATAAGAATCGATATACGAAAGCAAGTGAAGTGTTAGCGAGTTAAGATAAGGCAAGTATTTCCGAACCTTCTTGATATATTGCGAGTAATTGAATAGTTTTGTTTTATATTGCAAGTGTTTTAAAGCACGTAACCCTAAACCCTGATTCCAGTTATTGATTATTGGGTACCCAGATACGAACCACAGATATACGATACTACTCCAAAAATATATACAAAGTAAATATCAATCACCGAACCGAAATTATTTCACATACAAACCTTTATACCTTATACATTAAAAAACTAATCCTTATAACCACAAGACTTTAATTCTTCTGTTATCGAATTCTTTTACCGGCTGATAGCCAATCCTTATATTTGCCATGTTGTCCCTGGTAATGATTACAAATCACCTTATGCTTAAAACCCAATGTTTTTTATGATTCTGTTTATTGATTTACGTTGTTTATTCTGTTATTGTAATACAATTGGATTGTTTTATTAAAATATGGACCAGATTTCTGGTCAGACCAGATTGGTGGTCATGTTAGGCCAATGTGTGCCTTGAATCCAGTAATTAGAGCAGAGTTGCGTGCCTTGCTCGGGGTTAATGCGTGACTGATCAGCAGTCTAACCTTGGTTTTTAAAATGAAAAGTTAATATCCAATTCTAATCATTGCTTATCCATAAACTTGATACCTTAAATCAATTTATTTGATCATTATTTAATCTCAATATTGTCAATGTGACTTGCTGAGCTAGTTAGCTCATTTGTGCGATTCCGTTTATGTTCTTTTCTAGTTAAGAAGGAACCTGTTGGTAGCGAGGATCCCCAATCAAGTGTGCGAGCTAGGATTCCAGGTTGAGCGGAATAAGCTAGCTGAAGACTTTTGTGATAGTTTAAGTTTGGAAGTTTGTAAAAATGTTTAATATTCAGTTGTAAGTTTGAATAGTTGAGATTTATACATTTGTAATATAAGTATATGTTTGTGGCTTGTGTGCATACTTTAACCTGTTGCGATCCGTGGATGAAGGTAAGTAGGGTCACTGCATATTATTATTATCTCTATTATTATTATCATAAGCAGGTTTATAAATGGTGTGCGTGTGTTATGGACCCCAAACTTCTGACCGGGTTTGGAGGGCGCCACATTTATGGCACTTGTTAACCCAATCTACTTCCTTCTTCATTCCTGGCCACCATAAATTATTCTTTAGGTCATGATACATTTTAGTACTTTCTGGATGAATAGAAACCCTTTAACTATGAGCTTCTCGCAATATCACCTTCTTTAGGTCAGGTATATTGGGAATCCATATTCGTGACAAAAATTTTAATATACCTTTTCTAACCTTTTTCGTACACACCTCTTCTCCAGTTAAACTATCTAATCCTTGGTCCATTACCTCTTTCTGACATGTCTTAATCTTTTCCATTAGTTCTGGATGGAAAGTAATCTCATACAATTGCTCCTTATCACCTCCTGGTATTCGAACTTCGATTTCCAACTTTTCTAATTCCTTTGCCAGTTCCACGGTGATCCCAATCACGTTCAATCTTTCTTTCCTACACAAGGCATCTGCCACTACATTGGCTTTTCCTGGGTGGTAGTTAATGGAACAATCATAATCCATAATCAATTCCAACCATCTCCTTTTCTCATATTTAAATCCTTCTGTGTGAATATGTACTTTAAGCTCTTATGGTCTGTATAAATGTCACACCTTTCTCCATACGGGTAATGTCTCCACAGTTTCAACGCGAATATTATTGTTGCTAGCTCCAAATCATGCACTGGATATTTCTGCTCGTGAGGCTTTAGCTGTCTGCATAGGAAATAACTTTATCATGCTGCATTAGTACACATCCCAAACCTCGTAAAAAAGCATCGCTATAGATTACAAAATTCCCCGTCTCATCTGGCAATGCTAACAGTGGAACAGTCACCAATCTTTTCTTTAATTCTTGAAAACTTTCCTTTTATTTCTCATTCCACACAAACTTCTCATTTTACCTGGTTAACTTAGTCAGTGGGGTGATAATATTTGCAAAATCTTTTACAAATATTCGGTAATAACCAGCTAATCCAAGAAAACTTCTGACTTTCGTCGGTGTCTTTGGTTGCTCCCAATTTTATATAGCTTCAATCTTTACATGATCCACCTTGATACCGTCCTTACCAACTACGTGACCTAGGAACTGAACTTCATCCAACCAGAATTCAGATTTCGAGAATTTGGCATACAATTCCTTCTCTTTCAATCTTTGTAAAGCAATCCTTAGGTGTTCTGCATGTTCTTCTTTAGACTTCGAATAGATCAAGATGTCATCAATAAATATAATCATGAACTTATCCAAGTACTCCTTAAACACTCTATTCATGAGATCCATAAATGTGGCTGGTACGTTTGTTAATCCAAATGACATCACTAGAAACTCGTAATGTCCATATCTCATCATAAACGTATTCTTTGGTGTGTCCTCATGCTTGATCTTTAACTGATGGCAGCCATACCTTAAATCAATCTTTGAAAAACAAATTGCTTCCTTAAGTTGACCAAATAAATCATTGATCCTTGGTAGGGGATACTTATTCTTAATTGTCAACTTATTCAACTCCCGATAATCAATACATAACCTCATGCTTTCATCCTTTTTTTCAAAAATAGTACCGGTGCACCCCAGGGAGATACATTGGGTCTAATTACACCTTTATCCAACAGTTCCTGGAGTTGATTAGCCAAATCTTTCATCTCTACTGGAGCCATGCGGTATGGAGCTTTTGACAGTGGTGCGGCTCCGGGTACTAGATCGATGGAATACTCTATCTCACGATCTGGAGGTAATCCGGGTAACTCATCTGGAAAAACTTCTGGGAATTCATTTACTGCTGGAATTTCTTCCAACTTAGGTGCTTCCTTCTTAGTACCCACTACATGTGCTAGATATGCCTTACGTCCTTGTCTTAATAGCTTCTTTGCTTGCATAATTGAAAGAAATTTCTTATCTTGCTTCTGCCCTTGGAAACTGACCCTAATATTATCTTCCGTAAACATGACAATTTGCTTCTTCTTGCAATCGATCTTTGCCTTATGACGGGACAACCAATCCATTCCTAAGATTATATCAAATTCTCCTAACTCGAAAGGTATTAGGTCAGCCGAAAAAGAATGTTATAACATTTCTATAGTGCATTTAAGGCCGAACTGATTTACTGGTACTTTATCTTGATTAGCCAATCCTATAATTAAGGATTCTTTTAAATATTCCAACATTAAACCCATTCTATCCACACAATACTTCGATATAAATGAGTTAGATGTTCCAGAATTAAACAATACTTTAACAAGTATGGAATTAAGGGGGAGCTTACCTGCTACCACATCAGAATCTTGAGCAGTTGGCCTTTTTGTCATCTTAAAAGTTCTAACCTTGGGTGTACTAGATATCGGGCCTTTCGACACACTACCTCCTGCACTACCTTGAGAAGAACTCCTACAGTTCTTGGCAAGATGTCCTACTTTGCCACAATTATAGCAGGTGACTCCTGGATTCTCCACTCTACATTCCAGCGCATAGTGTCCTTTTTGTCCACACTTGAAACATTCAATACTTGTTTTGCATACTCCATCATGCTTTTTACCACGTTGCTTACACTCTGTTATTGGTGGCCTGACCGACTTGACTTGGTTAGAACTGACTGAGGTGTTACTAGGCCTGTTCTGAGAAAGATTTTATTCTATAAATCCCCTATCCATATTCCTTCTAAACTTTTTCTGTAACTTCTGACTAGATCCCCCTTGATCTTGTTTTTCTTCCATAACATCCACTTTCTGCTTCTTACTTTATTTTTCCCTGGCAGTTAATTTCTGATCACTTTCTATTACCATGGCTACCTGAACTACCGAGGTATAGGTCTTCAGTTGTAAAATTACAACTCCACTCCGAATTTCTGGTTTCAATCCCTATTGAAACCTTTTTTCTTTTTGAGCTTCAGAGTTTATATATTCTGGTGCAAATCTGGCTAATTCCGTAAACTTAGCCTCATACTCCGCTACACTTCTTTCGCCTTGCTTTAATTCTGAAAACTCAATCTCCATTTGGTTTCGCAGACAATCAGGAAAATAGTTTTCTAAAAATAACTCTATAAACCTAGCCAATGGAATAAGACCTTCTCCTTCTAATGCCCTGGTTGACTCCCACCAGTAATTCTCTTTATTTTTCAAGAAATAGCTTGCATAATCGGTCTTAAAATTATCGCTTACTTGGGTGAGGTTGAAAGATTTCTCCATTTCTTTTAACCATGCTCCAGCAGAACTGGATCAGGCTCACCCTTAAACTCAAGAGGTTTAACATTCTGAAAAGATTCAAAATTAACGGTCTGCTTTACCCCTTGATGTTGTTGTTGCAACTGAAGTTGTTGTTGTTGAATCTGTTGTTGCTGCTGTTGGATTAACAGTTGTTGTTGTTGTTGTTGCTGCTAAAATTGTTATTTTTGTTGGGCCAATTGATTCATTTGTTGGCACAACAAATCTAGAATTTCATTTATAGTTGGACCCCCAAAAGAAGTACTGCTATTTTCTTTAGACTGGGTCGCTTTCTTGGGCAGTATTTTCCTAAAATATAGCAGTGGATTTATTCAAAAGCATAACGAGAATGTACGACAGAAAATATTATCGTTTAAATGGTACACCTGTATCAGGAAAATGCTTCCCAGATAAAATACCCATATCTATATTATTGGGGTCCATTTATAAAAGATATCTAGATTAACAACACTAGCAACAATAAAAATAATGACAATAGTAAAAACAACAACAATGCAGGGAAACTGAAATGTAAAGATACTAATCACCATAGTATGGATTATCAATAAAACAGCAACTGAACTTCCCACCACTACTAAAATACAACAACTAAACTAATCCAATACATAACAAAACTTGGCTTGCTATAACAACCATAAACAACATTGAACAACTAGTAAACCGAGTTAAACTTAAGGAACTCTGGACTATATCGACGCACTAGTCCGAGTTCCAACCAACCATCCCTCTAAAGGAGATTTCCTATCACCTTCAAGTGACTCGCCAACCACTGAATCAAATTTTCTATGGCTGCAACTTTTGCCATCGGATCCTGAATCCTCTATGTTGCCTTCGCCTCTAAAATAGAAACCTGATATAGAGCCTTTATCTCGGCTCGAAGGTCAACACTCGGAACAGAAAACCCTACGGGTCGTCTCACCGATAAATCATCCCCACGTCGGGACAACTCTATATTCTGGGAATATAAACGGTTTCTTTCTAGTATCATGGCCTGATGAATATGGTAAGGAATGTGAGCAGGATCTCCAGTGGTGCGCCAGGCAGATGGAATATAGGGACCTCTAAAACTAGGGCCACTATTAGGGGTAGCTCCTTATCAGCAGAATTAATACCGGGACGAGAGGAGATACCTATATTTGGAGTAGGAGTAGGTACTGAAGAATGCACAGGAGTTGTAGCCAGGATAGGAGATGTAATCTCTGTAGGATCATCCCAAAAGGAGGACCAGGAAGAGTCTGAGTGAGGAGCCTCAGAATTGTCAGATTTCTCTATGGGTAGCTGCAATAATATATATATATATATATGGAAGATATAATAAAAGGTTAGGGACAGTTTTATCAAGAGAGCATTAGATGTCAGGGTCATCGCCTTCGAAACCCTCGAATGGACTTTTAAACTCGCTCCTCTAAATGAGTTGCTCGACTCACACTTTTAAAAAAACTTTTCTAAAGATTTTGACTCTACACCTAACCTAATTCAGGGATTTAAACCCATAGCTCTGATACCAACTGTGACAGCCTTAAATTCCGGGGTTTAGAGTTTGACGCCAATAATAATAAAAAAAGAACTATAAAATAACAACTAAACTGAAATAAAATACACAACCACAACGATACGACCCCCTGACTAAGATCTTGCCATGTTTAAGTATGAAACTAGGTTATATACAACTTTACAACTTATAACAAAACTTATCAGAACCTAATAACCTTCCTATTTACTACCACCAAACCCACCTCATAGGAACCAAACAGAATAGGTGGCTGACTTCTACCCTGATTTTGACCAAAGGTGGTTCTTCTAGCGGGAAAGCGGTGTCTAGGCAACTGAAAAGAGTAATATATAGATATACAAAACAATAAGTCGACGAGTGCTCAGAAGTACCAGATATAAGAATAAACAGGTTATAGATTTCTTACCAAACGATTAAGTAAAACAGTTGAAATCTTTTTTTTTTAGAACTGGAAACCACATCATATTAGCAAGCTTTTCTAAACCAAACACAATATAAATAGAATAAAGAATTTCAAAACTTTGACTTTAACATGCTATTCTTTATTCGACTGGCACCTATAGAATCGAGATTGCCTACATTAGACAATCGATTATGCTTGACATATCCTCACTATCAGATCTACCCATACGATCACATAACCCGACTCGTATTTATACGTACCAACTCAACATACAAAACAGATATGGCTCACGTATTTGAAATTCGGTTCGGTAATTATTTCCAGAAAATATGTATAACCATCATTTCAGGAAAATAGGGTCGTTGAACTATTTTGTAAAATATTTCACCACGATAAGAAAGTAGGTTTTGTAAAATGTTTATAAATATACAATTATATAATTATATATATCTGATTGGTATTTCCGATAATTACAGGATACGTCCCCGTATTTCTGAAATTAATTTCCCGAAAATCGAGAGGCGTTTCCTATATTTATCGTACTACCATTCGATATCAAATCGACGCAATCAATCACAACAACACAGTTCCACAACCAATATCCATTATAATTTTCACGACTATACTCGACTAATTTATGTTTTGAAAAATAATTTTATGAACTAAATAATATTTTTATAATTGTAGAACTCAGAATAAATCATCACAGTCCACCATCGACTCGCAGAGGCTCATCACCGACGGCGGCAAAATTCAGTGGTGCCCGATTATTTCTGATTCCCAACACGAACTCTACCGATAAAATTTTGAAATAGTCCAAAAATTAAAAATTTGAAATCAAGAATATTTTATTCGAATTTTTTTTTCACCTAAAACCAACAGGAATTTGAATAACGGCAGACAACCACAACCAAAAACAACATACACCATCACTACACACACGGACGCACTCACAACACGCGCCGCCACCCTCGCCGAAAATTAAACCGGCAGAGAGGGGAGTGAAAAGGAGCAGGGAACAGGCCAATACCGACAGGAACAAGGCAGGAAGTGCGGGGAAATAGAGAGAGACAGAGCAGGGAGGAGAGATAGAGATGAGAGAGGTGCGAGAGATTGAGGGGGAGAGATACAGAGAGACGACAAAGAGATGTAAGAGAGACAAGAGTGAGATGAGAGAATGGTACAGGGGTGGGTGATATTTTTTTTTAAAAACCCCCCCAGCCTGTTCTGCTCCATATTTTATGTTTTAGCGAACCAAAGTGCGGGTGAATAAAACTCGAAAAATTACCGAAATAATTTTAAAATTCCCGAAATATTCAAATACTTATAAAATATAAATTTCTTAATTTTTGAAATATTTTTGAATCTAAAATGGACCTGCATTTAAATACAATCAGAAATTGAATAAATAATTGACGAAATATTATTTTTCAAATTTTATAAATTTCTATAAATAATTGTTGAAATTATAAAGTCATAAAAATAATTTTAAAAATCATTTCAATATTTATGAAAATAAATCTTCAATAAAATCTTTCTTTTTATTTTTTTAAAAGAAAAACTAATTAATACGACTGAGTAATTAATAAAATAAATAATTCGCAAACACAACTGAGTCACACATAGTAATAATAAACACAACACATGGCTGGCAGAATCATATCATATTTTTATTTAATAATACAAAAATACAGATCATTATACTTAGTATTGGAGTCCTCCTTGGCATATTCTTGTCCTACTAATGATAGATCATTCAACAGTGTCACAAATCTATCATAAGTGTCAGTAATGGTTTCATCAGACTTTGCCTCAAACTGTCCATACTCTTGACTGAGAACAGCCCTTCTATTTTTCTTGATTGTTAAGGCTTGACATTGAGTTTCCAAGGCATCCCATATAGCTTTGGCAGTCTTGCAAGCAATCACCCTGTTTGACATAACATTGTCCAAACTATTGTGAAGAATATTCCTGACCTTGGCATCCTTAAGCATTGCCGCTTTTTCAACATCTGACCATTCTGATTTTTCTTTTCTTATATAGTGCTCAAGAATAGTTGGTATCATTGGAACAACCTTCTCAGGATAGGGTGGTCCATCATTGATTATATCAACATAGCTATCATCAATGCATTCAATAAATATCAACATATTCACTTTCCATGTAGAGTAGTCATCATTCTTCAGGATTGGGATCTTCATGCTTTCATACTTTCTTCCTAACATCTTGATCTTCTCTAATTAAAAACAAATTAGACTGCTCTGATACCACTTGTTACCCAATAAGAATATAATTATTTAAGGGGAGTTGCATACAATTATATAAACAAATTTATATCAGGATGTAAGACCAATAGAGTCAATAACAGTTTATTAATTCTGGTATAAACTGTTACAAAACTCTCTTAAGAAATTCTGATGATCTTGAGAGCTTCTAGGTTATAATGATACTCGTGTAAAAA
Organism: Apium graveolens; assembly: GCF_009905375.1. Classification (NCBI taxonomy): domain Eukaryota; kingdom Viridiplantae; phylum Streptophyta; class Magnoliopsida; order Apiales; family Apiaceae; genus Apium; species Apium graveolens. The sequence continues at coordinate 25,299,318 of NC_133647.1, forward strand.
CCTATCAATAATGATAACGTATTATTTGTTTATATAATACACCGTTGCTCTATCAATCTCTATCTGTTACAAGATATGTTACGGTAATATTTACTCTATTTTTATACATATCTAAATCAACAGCTTCGTTCCTACAAATCAGGAACCGACACTAAACTACTCCTTAATTATTGGGACTGTATAAATCAGTTAATCCTGATTTATTCTGTGATCCTGACACTTAGCCATATACTGATGACTTTCCATCCTGATGCAAATCCTGACTACATGCAAATTCTGATTGGCGACAGATCCTGATTCCCAGCAAATCCTGATTCTGACTTGGACGGTTTCTTCTAATAGTCACGATGAAATCTCAATCCAAAATAACATGTTTAATCAATAAACAAATACCAGTAACTGCTCAGGAATTAAAATATATCATCTCGACCCCAAACTAAAGCAATTTTAAGGTACAATACTAGAAACAAGAATTCCAAATTCCGTAAATATTTTTTTTCTTTTCAAACTCTTTTTCAACAATTCCCAAACTCAAAAATTAACCCACTAGTATAACTTCGAATAAAAGCATACTGGGTCAAACTATACAATACACGACTAATATATATAAAAACAACTTTACACAATAGAACTTACTCTAGTTTCAGAAACCCTGGACAACTATCTTATAAAAGCTTTTTTCTTTGCCTTTCTCAAATTACGCAGCTAAACAGCGTCAGTCTACTTCTCCGTGGAAGGTTAAATTTAAAGCAGGCAAGTATGATGGAAAGGAATGCTTAGCAAGTTCAGTATAACAAATTTATGGTTTTTTGATATAAAATCGACATTTGCAATTGAACGGAACATTTATAACACTAATTACTAAAATAGAAAATTAGTTATAGAATCTAATAATTTTTTCCTCAACCGTATTCATAACCAACTTGATATTTGAGCAAAAATGCTTTAGCAATATTTTGAATCTCATTAAGGATCAGAACTTGTAAAATAGTATTTATGGGAATATGGTAAACAACAATATAAAACAGTGATTATGGACGGAATCATAAACTTTATATCAACTTTATTAAAAATCCCAATCCTGATATTAATACTCATTTTGAAGTCAACTTCAACTTATATATCAATACTAATTTTGATGCTAACAACATCACATACTGAAGTCAATACCAATTTAGATATTAATACCAATTTTTGATATTAACAACAAATTAAATATCAATATCAATTTTTGATGTAAACCACGCAACAACAATATATGAACAAGCATGAAAGCTATCATAAGGTTATACAGTAAATGATAGTTTTAGACTGAAATCCTTAACTAACGACCGTACTATCAAATTTGATGAAAGGCATATGTCATAGCCTATTTGTTTATTCGAGGATTTAACTCAACTCAAATAAGAATGTAACAAGTAAATAGTGGATCTACCGTCAAAGAGATCTCACAAAGTAACATCTGTCAAAGGATTCAGAAACAAGGTTCATCTACAGACTTGAGGAATTACTTCACTGGAAGAAGTTCAAGAAATTGATCAAGCCTCAGTGATATAAATCAAGATTGTAGATTTAATCAAGTGACAGAGATCTTGTCAGGGTATCAGATAATTACAGGGATTTAATCTGAAGAAAATCAAGTTATCAAAGTCAAGACATGAAGAAACGTCACGAAAGTTAGTCACTCATGAACCAGACAGTACATCGAGTGTCAACATTGAAGTGGTGGAATTGATTCATAATTGACAGTGATTTTTAGAAGATTTTCAGAAGAATGGTTGTTGTTCAAGAGTAGTATTAATTCTCTATTAATTAATTAAGTCATATAATTTACTTAAGAAAATAAATTAAATCTGCAAAGATTAATTAATTGATTAATTAAATTAATTGATTAATTAATTCTGAATTAATATTAAGAATTTTCTGAATTATAATTGAATTCAAATCAGTTTTAATTCAGTAAGACAATTGAGATTGAACTGGCATGACAATCTGGATTGTCATGCCAGGCCATTCCTGATTGTCTCACCGAAAGTTCTACTGGAAGGAGAATTGTCTTGCCAGTTCATTTTGATAGTCTCGCTAGTTCATTCAATTGTCTCACCGAAAGTCATGGTGGTTCAGCCGATTGTCTTGCTAGCTCAACAGATTGTCTCACCGATAGTCATGCTAGTTGAATTGATTCTGTTGATTTAATTATTAAAAGACAAGCAGCAGAAGATATAATCTCAATTTCAATCACTCAAGAACAGAACAGAGCAGCTGCAGAACAAAACATCTCATCTCTCAAACTGCAATTCAAGATCATATATTTCTAGCTTTTAAAGTTAAATCCAAACCACTAGAAATCATTCTCTTGTTCTTGTGTAACTATCTAGCGGATCAAAATCCCTAGAACTTAATCTCAAATTGCTTTTAACATTTGATCTTTTTATTGCAAAAATAGAAAAAGTTCATGTCAAATTTATTCTAGATTTGTAATAATTTATTTGAGATTAATCCCTTGTAAACGATACCGTTGTTGTAACACCTTTCAAGTTTAATAATAGTTTTATTTAACTTGAATTTTGTTTCAATTTTTTATTCCACATTAAATTTGATTAAACGGTATAGTTTGTATTCAACCCCCTTCTACAAACATATTGGGACCTAACAGTTGATCAGTTCGTGTGATAGCACTGGATCATGATTCGTAGAAACATGTCCAACTACACGAGTACTCAAATAAAAAGGCAACATATTGGCCTATGGAAAAAGTGGTATTATAAATATATTATATAATACCTAGCCCTCGATGGACCACCGTCATGGCCTCTTACACATTCAACCAATCAAAAATATTTTTATGAAAGGAATCGAATCAATTGACATCCTGATTCACATAACTCCCCATTTTACATGGTCCGGAGTAATCACAATAAATGTAGCGAGATAACTAGAGCAATCAGTTATTTGTTAATTACACAATAACGATTCACGGTGTAGAGTATATCTAGATAGTATAGTTATTTATTATCTATCGGAAAAGGGAATTTAATTCTAGCAGAACGATTACTAGAATAGTATGATTTCAATAATTCAATGATTGTCTGTATACAATGTCTCATCAAAAAACTAATCTTTCATGTTGTTAGGAATATATTGTGTACTTGATGATAAGTTAAACAAAACACCTTAGTAGATTTAATTTAGTGATTTTGTAGCTTTCAACGGATTATCACTTTAACATCCGTTGAAAGGGTAGCTTATGTTTTAATAAGTTTAGTGGCACATTTATGCATATTGTAATGCCTAAAAGAACTAGATGTTGTAGAATGTTCTAAGTCATGTTGACTACTAGATTGATATGCAAGATAGGTTGACTAACTGTAAATATTTGATGCCTTGTAATCTTGTATAAGTGAAATAGAGTTAACTGCTATGATGATGCTCTCAACGGATGTTCCATGAGGTTTCAACGGATAATCAACTAGAGCTTCAACGGATGATCAACCAGACTCTCAACGGATGATCCAACAATGTCTCAACGGAAGATCCACAGAGTTTCAATGGATGATCAAATTCAAAAGTAGTTGATAGTGACTTGATAATCATATGTGTTGATTGTATGTAAATGGAATGTGGCAACCTATTTACAGGTTTTAGAGAACAAAGAAGCATTTCCATTTCCATGCTAAATTGAAGATATTCAAAGATGTTGGATAGAGAAATAAAGAAGCATGTAATTAGACTAAGAAACATTTTGTCTTATTTGTTTGTCTTTTTATCATGTAACTTGGTGATATATAAACCAAGGGTAGCAAGTAGAACATTATCGAAGTAAGTAAGCAATTACCACAGAAATAGAAAAAGCTATATCTGTAAAGAATTTCTCTGTTCTTTGTAAGTTCAACTTGTAAGCAACTGTGTGCAAATTTTGCATCACAGAGTTCTCAAATTTATATATATCTCTGGTGAAAAAGTTCAATCCACCAGAAAGTTTTAAAATACTTGTATTTAATTACTTTGTGTTGATTTCTTCAATACTTTTATTCCGTACCTTAGCTAAAGCAAACATAGATATATATTCAAGGTAGAACAGTTCTTAAAATCCAAAAAGAAGCCATGAATTACATTCAACCCCCCATGTAATTCATTGTTAGATTGTTTGGGAATAACAATTGGTATCAAAGCAAGATCTTGAAGAACAAAGAGTTTAAAGATCACAACAACTAACAAGATGAGCAGAAAAGATGTTGGAGTAAAGATTCCATTTCTGGACAAAGACAATTATCACCATTGGAAGGTGAAAATACACCTGCATCTCCTCTCTCTCAAGATGAAGAATATGTGGACTGTATTGAGAAAGGTCCTCATGTCCCTATGAGAGCTGAAACAGGAAATGAGCCATCTATTCCAAAGCCTAGAGCAGAATGGTCTGATCCAGATATTGAGCAAGTTCATAAGGATAAGATGGCCATGAACATTTTGTTTAATGGTGTTGATGGTGACATGTTTGACAACATCATAAATTGCAAAACTGTTAAGGAGGTCTGGGATAAAATTCAAGTTATATATGATGCAACTGAGCAGGTAAGGGAAAATAAGATGCAACTCTTGATTCAGCAATATGAGAATTTTCATAGTGAAGAAAGTGAGTCATTCACTGACATATTTAGTAGGTTTCAAAAACTATTAATACTCTAAAGCTGCATGGAAGAGTCTATCAGAAAAAAGACTCAAACATCAAATTCCTTAGATCTCTACCAAAGGAATGGAAGCTTATGACAGTCTCACTAAGAAACTCTCAAGATTACAAGGAATTCACCTTGGACAGACTATACGGGATTCTAAAGACCTATGAGCTTGAAATAGAGCAAGATGAGAAGCTGGAGAAAGGAAGGAAGAAGGGAGGATCCATTGCATTGGTTGCTGAGCAAGAGAGAGAGAAAGAGATAAAGGTAGAAACTGTGGAATCTGCACCAAACCCTAGAGTTTGTGAAGGAAAAGGAAAAGGGCTAGTAGCTGAACATGAAGACCATTTTAGTCAAGATGATATGGATGACATAGATGAGCATCTAGATTTTCTATCCAGAAGATTTACTAAGCTCAAATTCAAGAAGAATTTTGGAGCATCTAAGTTAAACAGAAACATGGTTGATAAGTCAAAATTTAAATGTTTCAAGTGTGGCTTGAGTGGTCATTTTGCAAGTGAATGCAGAAAGCCTAATTCTGATAGAAAGAAGTTTGAGCCTGTAGATTACAAAAAGAAGTATTTTGAGTTGCTCAAACAAAAGGAAAGGGCTTTTCTAACTCAGGAAAATGACTGGGTTGCTGATGGATTAGAGGAGGATGAGAATACAAGCTATGTCAATCTAGCACTTATAGCCAAATCAGATGAAACATAAGTCAATTCATCCAGTAATCAGGTAATCACCACTAATCTAGCACATTTATCTAAAGCTGAGTGTAATGATGCTATAAATGACATGTCTACTGAATTATATCATCTGCGTGTTTCACTCAAATCTCTCACTAAAGAAAACACTAAAATAAAGAGAACAATTTGTTTTTAAGTGAAAGAAAAAATGTGTTAGAAACTCAATTTGTTGAGTTTGCAAAACTGAAGATGGAGTGCAAGATTGCCAAAGATGAACTGATTGAATCCTTAAAGAAAGAGGATATTTTAAGAAAGCAACTTGAATGAGAACAGGAAGTAATTAAGGAATGAAAATCATCTAGAGATGTCCATGCTCAAATTACTAAAGTTCAAGGTATAGAATCCTTCTGTGATGAATCCTGTAAAAAGAGCAAGGAGAAACTAAATCCCAACTTGGAAGAAGGACTTTCAACGGATGTGGATTCGACGGATGATGAATGTTATCCGTTGAATGATCAAATGAATTGTCCGTCGAAAGACAAGGAACCATATCCGTTGAGTGCCAGTTAGCAAATCCCAGCTAGCTAAGTTAAATGAGAAATATGGATCAGTTTCCAAGAACTTTATTCCAAGAGAAACAAGTCGAGTGAAAAAGAACAAGAGAGTCGATGTAGGGCATCTGTCAATCAAACAATTGAATGACAGATTGGAGAAAATAGAAGTTAAAGCAGAAACAAAAAGGAAAAACAATATGAATGGGAAAGTAGGAATTAACAAACATAACAACTACACACCTGATAAATATGCACCTAGAAAAATCTGTGTGAAATGTGGCAGTGTTAATCATTTGGATGTTAATTGCAAACTTGTTATGCCTGCACCCATGTCTGCACCATCTTCATATCCTAACATGCCTACAATGCCTGTGAATGTTATGCCTGCACATAATTTCAATGCACAATTTGCTAATATGCCATTTGCACAAAATCCTTACTGTGCTGCATTCAGTATACCACAAATGCCATTTAGCATGCCTTTTTGGAATAACATGTTTGCACAGAATATGCCTTTCCATGTTAACCAACCTGTGTATGATAATTCTGTAATGATGAATGGTTTTAAAGGATCTACGCTACTGACTAAGGATGAATCTAAGATACCTAAGTCAAATGAGGACAAGCCTAAGAAACCAAAGAAAAAGGCTAATAAAACAGGACCCAAAGAAACTTGGGTACCAAAATTAACTTGATTTGATTTTGTTGTGTACATGGAAATAGAAAGAATCTTTGGTATTTGGATAGTGGGTGCTAAAGGAACATGACTGGAGATTCCACCCTGCTCACTGAGTTCAAGGAGAGAGTTGGCCCAAGTATCACTTTTGGAGATGATAACAAGGGTTTTACATTGGGATATGGCTTGATTTCTAAAAAAATGTCATCATTGAGGAAGTTACCCTAGTGGATGGACTCAAGCATAATATGTTGAGTATCAGCCAGCTTTGTGATAAGGGCAACTCAGTAACATTCAATTCTGAACCCTGTGTTGTGACCAACAAGAAAAACAACAAAATGGTTCTCACTGGAGTGAAAAAAGGAAATATGTATCTAGCTGACTTTAACTCATCAAATGTAGAATCTGTCACTTGTCTCTTTAACAAGGCAAGTCAAGATGAAAGTTGGTTATGGCACAAGAAGCTGTCCCATCTTAATTTTAATACTATGAATTAACTAGTCAGGAAAGATTTGGTAAGAGGCATTCCTCAAGTGGAATTCTCAAAGGATGGATTATGTGATGCATGTCAAAAAGGAAAGCAGATCAAGGTATCATTTAAAAAGAAGCTTGATCAATAATTGAAGAACCTCAACAACTACTGCACATGGATTTATTTGGACCAGTCAATGTGTTTTCCATCTCAAAGAAAAGATAATGCCTAGTAATTGTGGATGACTTCTCAAAGTTCTCTTGGACATCCTTTCTCAATTCCAAAGATGAAGCTAGTGAAATTATCATCAATCACATAAGGCAAGTCAACAATCATCCTGATTTCAAAGTTAGAAGAATCAAGAGTGACAATGGAACTGAGTTCAAAAATTCTGTGATGAGATTGTTTTGTTAAGAGAATGGGATCATGCATGAGTTTTCAGCAGCAAGAACCCCATAACAAAATGGAGAGGTGGAAAGGAAGAACAGATCTCTTATTGAAGCTGCAAGAACAATGCTAGAAGAATCAAAGTTACCAACATACTTTTGGGCAGAAATTGTCAATATTGCATGCTACACTCAGAACATTTCTTTGGTTAATCAAGCAAAATGCATGACAACCTATCAATTGTTCAAGAACAGGAAGCCAATATTAAACTTTCTTCATGTCTTCCGCTATAAAAGCTATATCTTAAGAAATCAAACTAATCAGCATGGAAAGTTTGATGCCAAAGTAGATGAAGGCATCTTTGTTTGATATGCGGTTGGAAAAGCATATAGAGTCTACAGTCTCAGAACCAACATTGTTATGGAATCTGTGCATGTTGTGTTTGATGATAAAAAGATTGAAGGACTACAAGATGGAGATTTCCATGAAAGCCTCAAATTTTACAATGTTGAGATGATTTGTGATGATAGTGATGATGAAGGTGATCAAGAAACAATATCTAAGGATAATGCAGAAAAATATACAACAAAGAAAGCACATAATTCGACATCCGTCGAAAGACCAAGTGCATCATTCGTTGAGAGCGATCTGCATCATCCGTCGAAAGGAAAAGATCAACATCCGTTGAGCCATCAATAGAAGTTGAAAGCCAATACATATCACAATCAGAATGAACCCCAACTTTAAGTAAAAGATCCACAAACTCAGCGGGAGTTTCTTCTAATCAAAACTCAGTCACATATCAAGACAACTGTGAGGCCTTTTCATCTAGAGCTAATCTTCCACAACAGATAAATGGACTAGAGATCACCCTTTTAAATTAATTATTGGTGATGCATCTTCAATAGTACAAACTAGGAAAGCAACTCAAGAAAAATGTCTATACAGCAGCTTTCTGTCTCAGGAAGAACCTAAAAAGGTAGAAGGAGCTCTGTTGGATCCTGATTGGGTTTTAGCTATGCAGGAGGACCTAAAACAATTTGACAGAAATAAAGTTTGGAAGCTGGTACCCAAGCCTAAAGGAAAGAATCCTATTGACACCAACTGGTTATTCAGAAACAAGATGGATGAAAATGGCATAGTAGTCAGGAACAAGCTAGATTGGTTGCTAAGGGCTACTATCAACAAGAAGGGATAGATTTTGATGAGACCTTTACTCCTGTTGCAAGACTTGAAGCCATCAGAATTTTTCTAGCCTATGCATCCCATGCCAATTTTAAAGTTCATCAAATGGATGTTAAAAATGCCTTTCTGAATGGAGATTTGGAGGAGGAAGTTTATGTTAGTTAGCCTCCTGGTTTTGAAGACCCCAACTTTCCTAAATATGTCTACTATCTTTTGAAAGCACTTTATGGCATGGTTAGCTCACTTTTATATTTAACAGCCAGTAGGCCAGATATAATGTTTGCTACTTGTCTTTGTGCTAGATTTCAGGCTGATACTAGAGAATCTCATTTAGTAGCTCTTAAGAGAATTTTTAGATATCTCAAAGGAACACCAAAACTTGGCATTTGGTATCCTAGATATTCTGGTTTTGATCTAACTGGTTATTCAGATGCAGATTATGCAAGTTGTAAAATTGATAGAAAAAGTACTACAAGAACCTGTCAATTTCTAGGAAATAAGCTAGTATCCTGGTTCAGTAAAAAGCAAAATTCAGTCTCTACTTCTACAGCTGAGGCTGAATATATTGTTGCTGGTAGCTGTTGTGCATAGATTGTATGGATGAAAAATCAACTGTTGGACTATGGTCTACAGGTGAATAAGATTCCTATTTTCAGTGATAACACAAGTGCCATTGCAATTACTGAGAATCCAATACAGCATTTAAGGACCAAGCACATTGACATCAAGTACCACTTCATTAGAGAACATGTCATGAATGGTACTGTGGAACTTCATTTTGTTCCAAGTGATAAGCAACTTGCACACATCTTCACCAAGCCACTTGATGAATCCACCTTTACTAGGTTGGTAAGTGAGTTAGGTATTCTTAATTACTCTTAATCTGTTTTGATGTCTAAGAAATTTAAAATGCAGCCAGAATAAAATTTGATGTTTCTTGTCAAAGATGAAATTTTGGCTAAGTCAGAATTTACATCTCGACGGATATTCATTATCTGTTGAAAATGAATATCCGTTGAATTATATCATCCGTTGAAATATCAAATATTATTATGGGTACTTGTAATCCTTATCCGTCGAATTGCTCTCAATCTTAGCTGTTAATTCTAGATATTATCTGTCGAATTTACTTACAGCTTGTAAGTATACTTCGATGGATAATCATTAGAATTTTGACAGCTTTCTTTTTTTTAAACGGCTATTTTGGGCCAATTTGATTGGCTACTTTATTTTTGCTTTTACTTTTTAACCGTTTATTTTTTAGAAAGTATAAAAGCCAATTTCATTTTCATTTTTACTTTTATCTTTCTCAAGCTATCTATAATCTCTCTTCGTCTCGAAAGCAAAAACCCCCTTTCTGCAACTACTTTCAATCACAGTAATGGCAACTGTAGTCAATCTCATGTCTCAAACTGGATATGTATATGAAAAGAACCACTTGGTAGCTATGGTGAACAAGGAGATTCCTGCATCTGAAGACTATCACAAAATGATGGACTTCATTCAAAACTGCAAACTGAGTTATGCTATGCTTGAGTCCCCTGTCATCTTCTGTGAAGTTATTGAGGAAATTTGGACTACTGTTGTGTTCAACTCCAAGGATAAGACCATTATCTTCTCTCTCAAAGGTAATTAACACTGTATTAACTGTGATACTCTTGAAGCATGCTTTAAATTGCCTGAAAATAACACTCTTGCTCCACACACAGACACTGATGTGAGCAACATGCTTATTTCTATTGGTTATGCTCTTACTGACACAAAATTAGGTGAAGTTAGGAGACTAGGCTTTAGGAAAGAATGGAGCTTTCTATGTGACTCTTTTATTAAAGTCTTTTCTGGAAAACTTAGCAATTTTGATGTTGTAACCTATTCACTTGTTAACATGCTCTATATGCTTCTAAGTGATAAGTATTTTAATTTCAGTACTTCTGTAATGTATGCATTGGGGATTAAATTAGGAGACATTAAGAAGAGGTCTAAGAACATCTATTATGTTAGATTCTTTATGATGATAACTAACTTTGTTTCTAAGGATCTCTCAATTGTGAACCCAACAAACAGGTTGGATTGTTGGGTCCAAGAGAAAATAGTTATTTCTGATCTTAACAGGGCTAATCACCATAAGGAAGTTCCCCTCATCTACATGCCAATAATGGAGCAGCCTCAGGTAAGTGAGGTAAACACTTCTATCCCTGCTCTTTCTCTATCACAAGTGTCTTTGTAAACAACTGTGGCTATGGCATCTGTAACAGTGACCAAACAGGTGCCTACCCAAACCACAAAGTCAAAAATTTCCAAATCCAAGTCAAAGAAAACCCACTCTAGTTTCTCTCAAAAGAAACTAGTTTTAAAATCTACTAAAAACCAAGAGGGGAGTGTGAAGGGAAGTGAGCCTGGCGAGGGACAGGGTGAAAATCAAAGAAACCCTAAGGATAAGGAGGGAAGGGTGTGTGTAACCCAGCCTAACCACACTGAAGTTTCCCAACAAACTGTAGTGCTTAATAAGGATTCTATCTCTTTACTAGTTGCATCCTCCCAAAAGGATGTAACTATTGAACAAAGCTCTCAGCCAAGAACACAGGCCAAAAGGGTTAGGAACACAATCTCACCCCAAACATATACAAGAAAAAAGAAATCTAAGACACTTGGGAATACACAGGGTGCACACACTATGCAAACTACATTCAAAGACTCAGTTACAACAGCTTCTCAAAGTCAGTTTGACGTGGCTCCTGTAAATGTGGAGTCACAACCAAAATCTCTTACAATAGAAGCACTACACACATAAAACTCACCCACAAATTCTTTGGATGTGGACATGATTCACACATCAATTCCTGATTCTCTATCTTTAACTCTCATGGAGAAGCCAAAATCTCAAGAAAGTGAGCATCATCTTTTATATAATTTGTTGGCTCGCTTGTCATTCCTTTCTGATTCTACTAAGAAATCTGTGCAAAATCTCAAATCAATCATCACAGATTCTATAGTATTTTCAACTTCAAACTCCGTCATTTCTACTATCTCGATGGATATTCTTCATCCGTTGACTAGTGATTGTATCTCGACGGATATGCTTAACATCAGTCATCCGTTGAAATTCTTAACTACTACCTCGATGGATGTTTCTCATCCACTGAATGTCACTGCACCACTTGAAATCTCAACTATTATTACAAGTGGAGATGATTTAGTAGTTGTACAATCACTACTAGGATTGAGGAAAGGGAGTGAACAGAGTGAGAGGCTGAGTTGCTCTCAGGCAAAAGAAGAGGAAATGAGTGAACAACTGCAAGCTATTTCTTCCAGCTTGGCAAGAGTGAGTGAGAGGAGTCCCACCTTAGAAGGTGAAGGTAAAGGTGTCAGGGTGGGAAGGCAAGGGGAGCCCTTGATGCAAGAAAAGAGAGAAAATAAGATAAAGGCAAGTACTGAAGAATGGGAAGAGCCCATTGTTAGTGAGTTAAGGGATATCAATGAGGCTGAAAAGAAGTAGCTATTTCAGCAAGAATATCAAGTTGTCTTAGATTCTGTTTCTTATGAAGCTGAGGCATTTACTCACCATGTTCCAGCTTATCAAACTTTGGCTGAACAGGACAATGAGGCAGCTGAGAGAATTCTCAACTTGGTGCACACAACAGCTTCAATGCTAAGGGCCAAGGATGCCATCAACTCACTTCCACCTACAGCTGGTGATAATTTTCAGTTAGACTCTAGTGGAACATTTGGGGATGCTTCTAATGATGAAGAGGATTTATTGGACATATGGGGAGATGCAGGTCCTAGCTCAAGCACAAACACTCCAGCATGGATGTTTAGCGAAGACTGCAGTAAGCACCACTTCAAATCAACTCTATTCCATATAATCCATCAAACTCAGACAACTCTACTAGCTACTACAGATGCCAACACCAAGAGTCTTCTTCAAGCACACCTTAAGTCTCTTCACTTGCACAAAATCCAATTTCTCAAGCAAAATCAAGATGTGTCTGAGATCAAGATGGAAATTGGACAAGTCAAGAAGGACATTAATGATAGATTGGAATATATTCTTCCTAACACTACAATGAGAGATGTAAACAGGCAACTCATGAAAGATTCTGATCTCAGTAGCAAGGTTGATTCTTTGGACACAAGGCTGAAAGTCCTAGAAACTTCTATCACCAAAATTCAACTCCATCAAGCTCAACAGACACTGCTTCTACAGAAATTGGTGGTTGCACAAACCTCAAACTCTGCTCAACTTGATGCTAACAAAAAGGGGGAGAAAGATTCCATCATTCCAGTTAGTCAGGAGGAGTCACTTAGTGAGGGGAGAAAGTGCTCAATATTAATGTCAGTAAGGTAATAGTTTCGGCAATTACTTTCACTAAGCCACCAATGCTAGACAACGTTGACTTAATCAAGATAGCAGCAGCTGAACTAGAGCTGAATGACAAATGGAAGAAGCTTGATGAGAAGATAGAGAAGAAATTTGGTCCAATTGAGAAGCAAGACAAATCTGTAAAAAAATTCTCTCACTTCTCTCAATTGAGGCCAATTTCAATCAATGAAATGAGCTTAGGGAGTTGGGAAAGGGGTAACCCTCAGCAATAAAATCTCCAAAGGCCAATGTAATTTTTCAGCCAAAGAGAACTATCCAAAGAATTCAGAAAAAAATCCATTGGACCTAGTTTATGAAACCCCCAAGCCTGATGAGAAGAAGCTGCTTGGTAGATCTATTGTTTTCTTCAAAGATCCCAGAGATTCAGTCTTGAAGAAAAGAATTTCTAAAATCTATAGGAATGGCAAATTGATCTGTGTGGTGGCTAGATATCTACAGTTTACACAACCTAAGAAAGAAGAAAAGGTGAGGCTCAAATAATAACAAAAGCAAGCTATTTAAGATGCCAAGAACCAAGCTAAGAAGCCTGCAACCACAGAATCTGAATTGCCTGCTTTGATAGCTGAGTCAGTTAATGAAGAAAAGCAAGAAGAACCAAAGCAGACAAAGAAACCAAGATTGAAATTCAGATAAAAGAGGAAGCTGGATTTTGATAAAGACAAGGAAGAATATATGCCAACCTAATCTACCACCTCAAGTCAAACAGCCATGCCCACAATGGAGCTGGCTGAATTCAAGGTTTATTCTGACATGAATTTCCATGGTGAACCCATTATTCCTAAAGATGAACCTGTAGATTGGAAAAGTCTACCTCTTCCTGATCTAAACATACCAATCATAACCAAACCAAAGAAAAGAAAGACAAGAGCAATCAAAAAGGTCAAGCCTATCAGACTTCAATCCAAAGCATTAGCCAAACCCAAACCAACTGTCAATAAGGGAGATCAAATCTTCATTTGTGACATCAAGGAATTTTCAGACTTAAATCTCTATCTGGATGAGCTAGAAGAATTAAGAGCTAATAATGCTTACAAGCATCTTCTAGAGAGATTGGTCTTCAGGTATAAGGGTGGAAGAGAGCTAACTTGGCCTCTTCACAGAATTCTCAATAAAGGCTATTCTGATCTAGTATAAATTTTCTCCTCAATAAAGAAGAATTTTGGGTTCAACATTGTTGCCAAGAAGATGGTACTGAATAAAATTGAGGAAATTAGGAATAGCTGGTGTTAGGAATATGTTGTGTACTTGATGATAACTTGAACAAAACACTAAGTACAATTTATTTAAGTGAAATTATAGCTTTCAACGGTTGATCATTTTAATATCCATTGAAAGAGTAGCTTATCTAATAATAAGTTTAGTAGCACATTCCTGCATATTACAATGCTTTAGTGAACTAGATGTTGCAGAGTGTTTAAGTCATGTTGACTACTAGTTTGATATGCAAGATAGGTTGGTCAATTGTAAAATTAGATGCCTTGTAATCATTTATAAATGAAATGGAGTTAACTGCCAAGAAAATAGTCACAACGGATGTTTCACTAAGCTTCAACGGATGATCAACTCAAGCTTCAACGGATGATTCATATAGTTTCAACGGATGATCAACCACAGTTTCAACAGATGATTCAATAAAGCTTCAATGGATGTTCAAATACAAAAGAGCAGTTGATAGTGACTTGACAGTGACATGCATTGATTGTATGCAAATGGAATGTGGCAGCCTATTTGCAGGGTTTAGAGAACAAAGAAGCATTTCCATTTCCATGCTAAACTGAAGATATTCAAAAATGCTAGATAGAGAAATGAAGCAATATAAAATTAGACTAAAAACATTTTTGTCTTATTTGTTTATCTTTTATCATATAACTTGGTGATATATAAACCAAGTGTAGCAAGTAGAACTTTAAGGATTTTCAAGTATTCAAGTAAGCAAAAACCAGAGAAATAGATAAGGCTAAATCTATAAGGAATTTCTCTGTTCTTGAAGTTCAACATGTAAGTAGCTGTCTTCAACATTGTAACACAGAGTTATCTACTTAATATATATCTCTGGTGGAAAAGTTCAATCCACCCGAAAGTTTTTAAATACTTGTATTTAATTGCTTTGTGATTTGATTTCTTTACTACTTTCATTCCTCACCATTGCTAAATCAAACACAGTTATATATTTATAGCAGAACTGTTCTTAAAAATTAAAAGAAGCCAGAATTACATTCAACCCCCCCCCTTCTGTAATTCTTGTTTAGATTGTTTGGGAATAACAATTGGTATCAGAGCAAGCTCTTGAAGAACAAAGAGTTTAAAGATCACAACAACTAACAAGATGAGCAGAAAAGATGTTGGAGTAAAGATTCCTTTTCTGGACAAAGACAACTACCACCATTGGAAGGTGAAGATGCACCTGCATCTCCTATCTCAAGATGAAACATATGTGGACTATATTAAGAAAGGTCCACATGTCCCTATGAGAGCTGTACAGGAAATGAAGCATCCATCCCAAAGCCTAGAGCAGAATGGTTTGATCCAGATATTGAACAAGTTCATAAGGATAAGAAGGCCATGAACATTTTTTTAATGGTGTTGATGGTGACATGTTTGAAAACATCATAAACTGCAATACTGCTAAAGAGGTCTGGGATACTATTCAAGTAATATGTGATGGAACTGAGCAAGTGAGGGAAAATAAAATGCAACTTTGATTCATCAATATGAGCATTTTCATAGTGAAGAAAATGAGTCACTCACTGACATTTTCAGTAGATTTCAAAAACTACTGAATGCTCTAAAGTTGCATGGAAGGGTCCACCAAACAAAGGACTCAAACCTCAAATTCCCTAGATCTTTGTCAAAGGAATGGAAGCCTATGACAGTCTCATTAAGAAACTCTCAAGATTACTAGGAATTCATCTTGTACCGACTGTATGGGATTCTAAAGACCAATGAGCTTGAAATAGAGCAAGATGATAAGCTGGAGAAAGGAAGAAAGAAAGGAGGATCCATTGCATTGGTTGCTGAGCAAGGAAAGGAGAAGAAGATAAAGGTTGAAGCTGTCGAATCTGCACCAAACCCTAGAGTTTGTGAAGGCAAGGAAAAAGGGCTAGTAGCTGAACATGAAGACCAGCTTAGTCAAGATGATATGGATGACATAGATGAGCATCTTGCTTTTCTATCCTGGAGGTTTTCCAAGCTCAAATTCAGGAAGAACTTTGGAGCAGCCAAGTCAAACAAAAACATGATTGATAAGTCTAAATTCAAATGTTTCAAGTGTGGCTTGGCAGGTCATTTTGCTAGTGAATGCATAAAGTCTGACTCTGATAAAAAGAAGTTTGAGCCTATTATTTACAAACAGAAATATTTTGAGTTGCTCAAACAAAAGGAAAGAGCTTTCATCACACAGGAAAATGACTGGGCTGCAGATGGAATAGAAGAGGATGAAGATACAATCTATGTCAATCTAGCACTAATGGCCAAATCAGATGAAACAGAGGTCAGGTCATCCAGTAATCAGGTAATGACCACTAATCTAGCACATTTATCTAAAGTTGAGTGTAATGATGCCATAAATGACATGTCTACTGAATTATATCATCTGCGTGTTACGCTCAAGTCTCTCACTAAAGAAAACACTAAAATTAAGGAGAACAATTTGTTTTTAAGTTAAAGAAACATTGTGTTAGAAACTCAATTTGTTGAGTTTGAAAAACTGAAAATAGAGTGCAAGATTGCCAAAGATGAATTGACTGAATCCTTAAAGAAAGAGGATATTTTAAGAAAGCAGCTTGAACGAGAACAGGAAGTAATTAAGGCATGGAAATCATCAAGAGATGTTCATGCTCAAATTACTAAAGTTCAAGGTATAGAATCCTTCTATGATGAAGCCTGGAAAAAGAGCAAGGAGAAACTAGATTTCAACTTGGTAGAAGGACTTTCAACGGATGTGGATTCGACGGATGATGAATGTTATCTGTCGAACGATCAAAAGAATTATTCGACGAAAGATAAGGAATCACATCCGTTGAGTGAAATAAAATCAGTTAGCAAAGCCAAACTAGCTAAGCTAAATGACAAATATGGATCAGTTTCTAAGAACTTTGTTCCAGGAGAAATAAGTCAAGTAAACAAGAACAAGAGAGTCAATGTAGGGCATCTGTCTATCAAGAAATTGAATGACAGATTAGAAAAAATTGAAGTGAAAGAAGAATCTAAAAAGAAAACCAATAGGAATGGGAAAGTAGGAATTAACAAACATAACAACTACACACCTGATAAATATGTACCAAGGAAAACCTGTGTTGAGTGTGGTAGTGTTAATCATTTATCTGTTAATTGTAAACTTGCTATGACTACTCCCATGTCCGCACCTCCTTCATTTCCCAGTATGCCTACAATGCCAGTGAATGTTATGCCCACACATAATTTGAATGCACAGTTTGCTAATATGCCATTTGCACAAAATCCTTACTATGCTGCATTTAGTATGCCTCAAATGCCATTTAGTATGTCATACTAGAATAAAATGTTTGCACAGAATATGCCTTTCCATGTTAACCAGCCTGTGCATGATAATTCTGCAATGATGAATGGTTTTAAGGGTTCTACTCAATTGACTAAGGATGAACTTCAAATGCCCAAGTCAAATGAGAACAAGCCTAAGAAACCTAAGAAAAAGGCTAACAAAACAGGACCAAAGGAAACTTGGGTAACAAAATCAACTTGATTTGATTTTGTTGTGTGCATGGAAATAGAAAGAATCTTTGGTATCTGGATAGTGGGTGCTCAAGGAACATGACTGGAGATTCTACCCTGCTCACTGAGTTCAAGGAGAGAGCTGGCCCATGTATCACTTTTGGAGATGACAGCAAGGGTTATATTGTGGGATATGGTTTGATTTCAAAGGACAATGTCATCATTGAGGAAGTTGCCCTGGTGGATGGACTGAAGCACAATTTGTTGAGTATCAGCCAGCTTTGTGATAAGGGCAACTCAGTAACATTTAATTCTGAAGCCTGTGTTATGACAAACAAAAGAAGCAACGAAGTGGTTCTCACTGGAGTGAGAAAAGGAAATGTGCATTTAGTCGACTTCAACTCATCAAATGCAAAATCTGTCACTTATCTATTTAGTAAGGCAAGTCAAGATGAAAGTTGGCTATGACACAAGAAGCTGTCCCACCTTAACTTCAAGACTATGAATGAATTAGTGAGGAAATTTTTTTGTAAGAGGTATTCCTCAAGTGGAATTCTCAAAGGATGGACTTTGTGATGCCTGTCAAAAAGGAAAGCATATCAAGGCATCATTCAGAAAGAAGCTTGATTCAACAATTGAAGAACCTTTGCAACTACTGCACATGGATTTATTTGGACCAGTCAATGTATTTTCTATCTCAAGGAAAAGATATTGCCTAGTAATTATGGATGATCTCTCAAAGTTCTCTTGGACATTTTTTCTCAAATCCAAAGATGAAGCTAGTGAAATCATCATCAATCACAAAAGGCAAGTGAACAATCATCCGGACTTCAAAGTAAGAAGGATCAGGAGTGACAGTGGAACTGAGTTCAAGAATTCTGTGAAGAGATTATTTTGTGAAGAGAATGGGATCATGCATGAGTTTTCAGCAGCAAGAACTCCACAGCAAAATAGAGTGGTGGAAAGGAAGAACAGATCTCTTATTGAAGCTGCAAGAAAAATGCTGGAAGAATCAAGGTTACCAACATATTTTTGGGCAGAAGCTGTAAATACTGCATGCTACACTCAGAATATTTATCTGGTTAATCAAGCAAAATGCATGACACCCTACCAATTGTTCAAGAACAGGAAGCCAACATTAAACTTTCTTCATTTCTTTGGCTATAAATGCTATATCTTAAGGAATCAAACTGATCAGCATGGGAAGTTTGATGCCAAAGCAGATGAAGGCATTTTTGTTGGATATGCAGTTGGAAAAGCATATAAAGTCTACAATCTCAGAACCAACATTGTTATGGAATCTGTACATTTTTTGTTTGATGGTAAAAAGATTGAAGGACTTCAAGATGGAGATTTCCATGAAAGCCTCAAATTTGACAATGTTGAGATGATTTGTAAAGATAGTGAAGATGAAAGTGATCAAGATCCAATATCTAAGGAAAATGCAGAAAAGTCTACAACTAAAGAAGCACATAATTCAACATCCGTCAAAAGACCAAGTGCATCATCTGTTGAACGATAATCTACATCATCCGTCGAAGGCAAAGAACAACATCCGTTGATCCATCAATAGGAGTTGAAAGCCAAGTTAGATCACAATCAGAAAAAACCCCAACTTCAAGTCAAAGATCCCCAAACTCAGGGGGAGTTTCTTCTAATCAAAACTCTGTCACACATCAAGACAACAATGAGGCCTCTTCATCTAGAGTTAATTTACCTCAACAGAGAAAATGGACTAGAGATCACCCATTTGAACTAATCATTGGTGATGCATCCTCAAGAGTGCAAACAAGAAAAGCAACTCAAGAGGAATGTCTATATAGCAGCTTTATATCTCAGGAAGAACCTAAAAAGGTAGAGGAAGCTCTGTTGGATCCTGATTGGGTTTTTTCTATGCAGGAGGAGCTAAACCAATTTGAAAGGAATAAAGTTTGGAAGCTGGTACCCAAGCCTAAAGGAAAGATTCCTATTGACACCAAGTGGGTATTCAGAAACAAGATCGATGAAAATGGCATAGTGGTTAGGAACAAAGCTAGATTGGTTGCTAAGGGCTACGGCCAACAAGAAGGAATTGATTTTGATGAAACTTTTGCTCCTGTTGCAAGACTTGAAGCCATCATAATTTTATTAGCTTATGCAGCCCATGCCAATTTCAAGGTCTATCAATTGGATGTCAAATGTGCCTTTCTGAATGGAGATTTGGAGGAGAAAGTCTATGTCAGTCAGCCTCCTGGTTTTGAAGATCCAAATTTTCCATAATATGTCTACTATCTTTTGAAAGTACTTTATGGATTGAAGCAAGTACCTAGAGCCTGGTATGATACTTTATCAAAGTTTCTCTTAGAAAATCACTTCACAAGAGGTACTGTTGACAAAACTTTATTATTTAGAAATGTTAATGGCACTAGTTTACTTGTTCAAATTTATGTAGATGATATTATATTTGGCTCTATAGATGAAAAACTTTGCAAAAAGTTTGCCAAATTGATGCAAAGTAAATATGAAATGAGCATGATGGGAGAACTGACTTACTTTCTTGGTTTACAAGTTAAGCAAGTTAGTGATGGAATATTCATAAGTCAAACCAAATATATTTATGATCTTTTAAAGAAGTTTGATTTAATGGATTACACATCTGCAAAACCTCACATGGCCACTGCAACTAAACTTGAAGTAAACACTTCTGAAAAGTCTGTGGATATTTCAAGCTATAAAAGCATGGTTGGTTCACTTTTGTATTTAACAGCCAGTAGGCCAGATATACTATTTTCTACTTGTCTTTGTGCTAGATTTCAGGCTGATCCTAGAGAATCTCATTTAATAGCTATTAAGAGAATTTTCCGATATCTCAAAGGAACACCAAAACTTGGCATTTGGTATCCTAGAGATTCTGGTTTCAATCTAACTGGTTATTCAGATGCAGATTATGCAGGTTGTAAATTTGATAGAAAAAGTACAACAGGAAACTGTCAATTTCTAGGAAATAAGCTAGTATCCTGGTTCAGTAAAAAGCAAAATTCAATTTCTACTTCTACAGCTGAGGCTGAATATATTGCTGCCGGTAGCTGTTGTGCTCAGATTTTATGAATTAAAAATCAACAGTTGGACTATGGTCTATAGGTGAATAAGATTCCTATTTTCTGTGACAACACCAGTGCCATTGCAATTACTAAGAATCCAGTACAGCATTCAAGGACCAAGCATATTGACATCAAGTACCACTTCATTAGAGAGCATGTTATGAATGAACTGTGGAACTTCATTTTGTTCCAAGTGAGAAGCAACTTGCAGACATCTTTACCAAGCCACTTGATGAATCCACCTTTACTAGGTTGGTAAGTGAGTTAGGTATGCTTAATTACTCTTAATCAATTTTGATGTATAAGAAAACTGTAATACAGCTAGAGTAAAAGTTGATACTTCCTGTCAAAGATAAAATTTTGGCTAAGTCAGAATCTATATCTTGACAGATGTTCATTATCCGTTGAAAATGAATATTCGTTGAATCTTATCATTCGTCGAAGTATCAATTATTACTCTGGGTATTTTATCTTTATTCGTCGAATTACACTCAATCTCAGCCGTTAATTTTATCATTATCTGTCGAAATTACTTACAGCCTGTATATATATTTCAACGGATAATCTTAGAATCTTGACAGTTTTCTTTATTTTTAAACGGCTATTTCTGGATAATTTGATTGGTTACTTTATTTTACTTTTTAATTTCTAACAGTTTATTTTTGAGAAAGTGTATAAGCTAATTTCTTTTCTATTCTTTACTTTTATCTTTCTCAAGAAATTTCTTTAACTTCTTCTTCCCCAAAAGCAAAAACTCCCTTTCTGTAACTAATTTCAATCACAGCAATGGCACCAGTAGTTAAGATCATGTCCTCAACTAGGTATGTGTATGAAAAGAACAACTTTGTGGCTTTGGTGAACAAGCAAATTCCGGCATCTGAAGACTATCACAAGATGATGGACTTCATCATGAACTGCAAACTGAGTTATGCCATGCTTGAGTCTCCAACCATCTACTGTGAGGTTGTCGAGGAAATCTAGACTACAGCAGTGTTCAACTCAAAGGACAAGACTATTACCTTCACTCTCAAAGGTAATGAACACTGTATTAACTGTGATACAATTATAAATGCTTTAAAATGCCTAAGAATAACACACTTGCTCCACACACAGACACTGATGTGAATAACATGCTAGTTTCTATGGGCTATGCTCTTACTGCCACTAAGTTAGGTGATGTTAAAAGAATGGGTCTTAGGAAAGAATGGAGTTTTCTATGTGATTCCTTTATTAAGGTGTTTTCTGGTAAAGTTAACAACTTTGATGATGTAACTTATTCACTTGTTCACATGCTTTATATGCTTTTAAGTGATAAGTGTTATAACTTCAGCAGTTCAGTTATGTATGAATTAGGGAGTAAATTATGGGATATTAAGAAGAGGTCTAAGAATATTTATTATGCTAGATTCTTCATGATGATAGCTAATTTTTTTTCTGAGAATCTCTCAATTGAGAACCCAAAAAACAAGTTAGATTGTTGGGTCTAAGAGAGAAGAGTTATTGCTGACTTGAACAGGGCAAATCACCACAAGGATGTTCCTCTTGTGTACATGCCAATCATGGAACTGCCTCAGGTAAGTAAGGCAAATATTTATGTCCCTACTACTTCTCAACCACCTACTTCTTTGCAATCAACTGTGGCCAAGATACCTATGACAGTGACCAAACAGGTACCTACCCAAGCCACAAAACCAAAAATTTCCAAATTCAAGTCAAAGAAAGCCCCCTTTAGTTTCTCTAAAAAAGAAACTAGTTGAAAAATCCACTAAAAACCAAGAGGGGGGTGTGAAGGGAAGTGAGTATGGTAAGGGACAGGTTGAACATCAAAGAAGCCCTAAGAATAAGGATGGAGAGGTGAGTGCAACCCGTCCTAGCCACACTGCAGTTTCCCAACAAATTGTAATGCTTAATAAGGATATAAGCTCATTGCTAGTTGCATCCTCCCAAAAGGATGTGACTATTGAACAAAGCTCTCAGCCAAGAGTGCAAGCCAAAAGGGTTAGGGACACAAGCTCACCCCAAACTTATATTAGAAAGAAGAAATCAAAAACACTTAGGGATACACAGGGTGCACACACTGTGAAAACTGCAGTCAAAGACTCAGTTACAGCAGCTTCTCAAATTCAGATTGATGTGGCTCCTGTAAATGTGGAGTCACGGCCAAAATCTTTAGTTATAGAAGCACCTCACACTCAAAACTCACCCACAAATTCTCTGGATGTGGACAAGATTCACACATCAATTCCTGATTCTCCATCTTTAACTCTCTTGGAGAATCCAAAATCTACAGCAAGTGAGCATCATCTTTTAGATAATTTGTTGGCTCACTTACCATTTCTTTCTGATTCTACTGAGAAATCTGTGCAAAATCTCAAATCAATCACCACAAATTCTATAATAGTTTCTACTCCAAACTCTTTCATTTCTACTATCTCGATGGATATTGTTCATCCGTTGACTAGTGATTGTATCTCGACGGATGTGCTTTACAGCATCCGTTGACACTTTCAAATACTACTTTGACGGATGGTTCTCATCCGTTGACTATCACTGCACAGCTTAAAATCTCAACTGTTGTCATAAGTGCAGATGATTTAGTAGTTGTACAATCACTCTTAGGATTGAGAGAAGGTAGTTGCTCTCAGGCAAAAGGAGAGGAAAATAGTGAAAACATGCAAGCTATTTCTTCCAGCTTGGCAAAAGTGAGTGAGTGGAGTCCCACCTTAGTAGGTGAAGGTGAGGGTGTGAGGTTGGGAAGCCAAGGGGAGCCCTTGATGCAAGAAAAGAGAGATTATGAAAGAAAAGCAGGTATAGCAGAATAAGAAGAGCCCATTGTAAGTGAGTTAAGGGATGTCAATGAGGCTGAAAAGAAACAGCTATTTCAGCAAGATTATCAAGTTGTCTTAGATTCTATTTCTTATGAAGCTGAGGCATTTACTCACCATTTTCCAGCTTATCAAGTTTTAGCTGAACATGACAATGTGGCTATTGAGAGAATTCTCAATTTGGTACACACAATTGCCTCCATGCAAAGGGCCAAGGATGCTATCACTGCCATGCCCTCCACAGCTGGAGATGATTTTGAATATGCTGAAGATTATTTGGGGATGATGGAGAGGATGATGAATTAGAAGGCATGAGCATAGGGGGAGATGCGGAAACTCCATCATGGATGCTGCACAAGGAATGCTCTTATCCCCATCTTCAATCCATATTATTCAAGCTTATCCATGACACCCAAACAGCAATTCAAGCATCCACTAGTGCCAGCACCAAAAGTTTACTCAAAGCTCACCTGGAATCTCTATAATTGCACATAATTCAAGCTCTCCAACAAAGTCAGGATGTGGACACCATAAAGAATGAAATTGGTGAAATTAAGAAGGACTTTAATGCAAGGTTGGATGCTAGGCTTCCAGGCACAACAATGACAGAGATAGCTCAAAAGCTGATAAAGGAAGTTGATTTAAACATAAAAGTTGAGGCCATGAACACAAGATTGACAAAGGTGGAGACAATAATGGCCAAGATACTTGAAAATCAGGAAACTCAAACAAATCTTCTACAATAGTTGGTGGTTGCACAAACCTCAACTTCCACTCAACTTGATGCTAACAAAAGGGGGGAGAAAGACTCTATTGTTCCAGTTAGCCAGGGGAGTCACCAAGTGAGGGGGAGAAAGTGCTCAACATTCAAGTTAGCAAGGTGATTGTTCCAGAAATTGTTTTCACTAAGCCATCAGCCTTGGACAACATTGATCTGATCAAGATAGCAACAGCTAAGTTGGAGTCAACTGACAAATTGAGGAAGCTTGATGTAGCAGCAGTTGAGCAAGAGCTTAATGAAAAGTGGAAGAAGCTTGATGAAAACATCAAGAAGAAGTTTGGTCCAATTGGGAAGCAAGACAAGGTTTTTTCTCACTTCTCTCAATTGAGACAAATTTCAGCTAATGAAATGAGCTTAGAGAACATGGAAAGGGGTCAACCTTTATCAATCAAACTTCAAAGGCCAATGTGATTTTTAAGCCAAAAAGAAACTATCCAAAGAACTCAGACAAAAATCCATTGGACCTAATATATGGAACCCCTAAGCCAGATGAAAAGAAGCTGCTTGGAAGATCAATTGCTTTCTTCAAAGACCCCAGAGAATCAGTGCTAAAGAAAAGAATTGTTAAGATCTACAGGAATGGCAAACTAATCTGTGTGGTGGCTGGACATCCACAGTTTGTAGAGGCTAAGAAAGAAGAAAAGGTGAGGCTCAAACAACAACAAAAGCAAGTTGCTTTAGAATCCAAGAACCTAGCCAAGAAGTCTGCAACCACAGAAGTTACATTGTCTGTTGTGACAACTGAGAAGAATGAAGGAAAGCAAGAAAAACCAAAGCTAGCTAAGAAAATAAGGTACAAACTCCCAGCAAAGAGGAAGCTAGATTTCAATAAAGATAAGGAAGACTACATGCCAACCCAATCTACAACTTCAAGTCAACCAGCCATACCTACATTGGAGGAGGCTGAATTCAAGGTTGATCTTAACATTAATTTCCATGGTAAACCAGTTCCCAAGGATGAACCTATAGATTGGGATAGCTTGCCTCTTCCTGATCTAAACATTCCAATCTTTACCAAGCCAAGAAAGACAAAGAAAAGAGCAGTCAAACTTCAATCCAAGACAGTGGCCAAACCCAAACCTATTGTGTTAGATATATTTGAGATGTCATGTCTAATATGATCTGTGTTTAGTTTTCAGAACTTGACAACAGGACATATCAGGACTTACTGAAATCAGGACTTACTGGAAGTCATAACTTAATATCACAATTTAAGGTCATATCAGAACTCAAGTGCGGGAAGACTTTCTGATAAGGAAAGAAGCTGATTTACAGGAAAGAAGATCTAGACTAAAACAATAGAAGATATAAATGGAAAGAGTTAGAAGACTGGAAGACTTGTAGAAGATATCTGACTGATATATTTTAGGAGACATAATTGTATTCCATATCAATTAGAATATATCTTGTAACTGTGTAGTATATAAACACAGCTTAGGGTTTACACTATATGTGTTATCATTATCGAGAAGATTATACATTGTAACCTAGCAGCTCTTAGTGATATTGTTCATCACTGAGAGAGAACAACAGTTCTTATTGTAACAGAGTTTATTCAATATACTTGATCTTTTTTACATACTTGTGTTAAATCGATTTGATTGTATAAACACTGTATTCAACCCCCTTCTACAGTGTTGTGTGACCTAACAAGTGGTATCAGAGCTTATCTGTTAATACACATACAGTAAAGATCCAAACAATCATGTCTGAAGAAACATAAACTCCAACCAAGCCCACCAAAACTCAAGAAACTCAAAACACCCAAACCACAGTCGATATGAGACTATCAGGGTTCCCATATTGAGACCTTCTGAGTATCCCATATGGAAAGTGAAGATGGCTATGTCTCTGGAAGCTACAGATCCAGAATACCTTGACAGAATTAATGAAGGACCATATATGCCTACCAAGCTCTCTATTGTAGTTGCTGATCAACCAGCAAAAAACCATACCCAAGGAGAAAAGTGAGTACACAGCTGAAGATATCTCATCTATTGCCAAGGATGCAAGGGTAAGGCATTTTCTGCATAGTGCCATTGATAATGTCATGTCAAACAGGGTAATTAATTGCAAGACTGCAAAGGAGATATGGGATGCTTTGGAAACAAGGTGCCAGGGAACTGAAAGTTTATCTGAAGCTGATGTTGATGCTAAGATGATGCAACTGTGTGCTCTTATGGTGAAGGGTATCACAAAGATAGCGTACAGGAAATTCAAAAAGGGCAAGAAGTTTTCCAAGAAAGGTGGAAGTTCTGATAAGAAAGGATTCAAAAAGTTTAAAGGCAAAGTAAAGTCTGACATAGGAGACAACTCAAATGTCAAATGCTACTATTGTGGTGAAAGAGGCCACATATCACCTGACTACAAGAAAGGAAAAAGTGACAAAGGCAAGGCACTTGTCACAAAGAAGAAAAGCTTGACAGACACTTCAGATTCTGAAGATGAGGTGAATTATGCCTTGATGGCAAATGCTGATAGCAGTCCTGAGACTGCTGAACTAAAGGTACCTCAAACAACTTATGCCTTTCATACTGCTGATATTGAGTTGAGATTATATCTTAAAACCATGTTTATTAGTTATAGAGATCAGACTTTAACATGTGAAAGATGAACTTCTGAAAATCTTGCTTTTAAAAAGAGGAATGAATATTTAGAAAAAGAGTTAGTTATGTTCCATCAAACTCGGAAAGAAAGAGATGATTCCTTTTATGTTAGAGATGAAGTGCTAAAATTGAATGAATCTCTAAAAACTGAGTTAGAAAAGGAAAGAGAGATTATCAGAACTTGGACTAACTTTGGCACTTGGACTAACTCTGGAAGAACAACTCAGAATCTACTAAGTAGTGGAAACTGGAAAGAGGGCTTAGATTATGGAGATGATAAAATTGAGAAGGAAACTGTGCAAATTGAGCCAATTGTTGTTAAACAGACTATTAAGCCAAAGGTAAATCCTGTTAAGTTTGTAGCTAAAACTGTAATGTCTGATTCTGAAAAGATGAAAGAGTCTAGGACAAAAGTCAAAGAAAAGTCAACTTCTGACAAATTAAAACAGGATAAACCAGCTGAAGTTAACATAGGCTTAATGACAAAGAAGCAGCTTAAGCATAAGCTGAAAGAGATTAAGAATATGAACAAGGTCAAGGAAGCTAGGAAAAATAGGAATGGAAAGGAAGAAGTGAATAAAAGCAATAATTATATGCCTGTTCCTAATGCTCCTAGAAAGAAATATTATAACTGTGGAAACTCTAACCATCTTGATTCTTTTTGCAGGAAGAATAAGGATATAAACTATTTACCTCCTAAGTCAGGAGTTAAGAGACAGTCTGTTAGGTTTAAACCACAAAATCCTTGTTTTCATTGTGGTAGTTTATGGCATTCCATTTATACTTGTAAGGAATATCATAGTTTATACTATGATTATTATCAAACAAAACCTTCTTTAAAGAAAGTTAGCATTATTCCTTCTAGTGTAAGTTCTGATGCAAAGTCTGATTCTGTAAATTCTGATAAACAGCATGTTAGCATAAACTCTGAAATTAAATCCGCTGCAAATGCTAACAAACTTAATAGGGAAAAGGATCCAAGCAAGTCTGGGTCCTTAAAACTAACCATTAGTGGTCTTTGTGATTGTAGGGCAATAGGAAAAACATCTTGGTTCTTGACAGTGGATGTTCAGGACATTTAACTGGAAATAAAGCCTTGCTATCAGACTTTGTGGAGAAAGCTGGCCCAGGAGTTTCTTATGGAGATGGCAACATGGGAAAGACTCTGGGATATGGCAATATCAATCTTGAGAATGTCATCATTGAATCAGTAGCTCTTGTCTCAGGACTTAAACACAATCTGCTAAGTGTGAGTCAAATCTGTGACAGAGGTTATCATGTGGATTTCTTTGAAGAACACTGTGAAGTTGTAAGAAATTCTATAGGAAAAGTAGTTCTGAAAGGTTACAGGCATAGTAACATTTATGAAGCAAGACCTTCAAAAAGTACTGATGGTTCTATAATCTGTCTGTTGAGTAGAGCATCAATTGAAGAAAGCTGAAATTGGCACAAGAAACTCTCTCATTTAAATTTCAACAATATAAATGAGCTTGTAAAGAAAGATCTTGTGAGAGGACTGCCAAAATCAGTATTTGCTCCTGATGGCCTTTGTGATTCATGTCAAAAGGCAAAACAAAGAAAATCCTCATTCAAGAGCAAAATTGAATCATCAATTCTTGAGCCTTATCACTTACTGCATGTTGATCTATTTGGTCCATTAAATGTCATGTCCATTGTAAAGAAGAAATATGCTATGGTTATAGTGGATGAATTCACAAGATACACTTGGGTGTATTTCTTGCACAAAAAAGTCTGAAACTGCATCTACTCTAACTGATCATGTCAAACAGCTGGACAAATTGGTCAAAGATTCTGTTAAAATCATAAGGAGTGATAATGGCACTGAGTTCAAGAATTCAATCATGGAAGAGTTCTGAAAAGAGCATGGAATCAAGCAGGAATTTTCTGCACCTGGAACTCCACAGCAAAATGGAGTTGTAGAAAGAAAGAACAGGACTCTCATTGAAGCTGCAAGAACTATGCTTGATGAAGCAAAGCTGCCAACCTACTTTTGGGCTAAAGCTGTGCAGACTGCTTGTTTTACACAGAATGCTACACTCATCAACAAGCATGGAAAACACCATATGAGATGGTGAAGAAAAAGAAGCCAAATCTGAAATATTTTCATGTATTTGGATGCAAGTGTTTTATTCTTAAGACTCATCCTGAACAGCTGTCAAAATTTGATCTAAATTTCCACAAAAGCCTTCAGAGTCTACAATTTAAGAACAAGGGTTGTCATGGAATCTATCAATGTGTATTTTGATGATAAAAAGATTACTGGACTTGAAGATTTCAATGATCATGATCAGATGAGATTTGAAAATGAAGATTTAAATTCTGATTCTGCAAGTTCTGATGACCTAAATCCTGATCCTGTAAGTTCTGACGGGTTAAATTCTGATGTCATTGAAACTGTGGTAACTACTTCAAGGGAAAATGCACATGTTCAGGGGCAGCAAGCTGAAGATCCTACCACAACTCAAGACTCTCAAGAAGCATCAGAACCTGTCACTGGCTCTTCAAGTTCTGATTCATCAAGTTCTGATGAGCCAAATTCTGATAATTCTGGAAACTCTGATTCTTCAAATCCTGATGGATCCAACTCAAATTCTGAAGTATCAGAGAGCATAACTACAGGGGGAGCATCAGAAAATGCTGGGGGAGGATCCAGTTCTAGAGATCAACTTCCATCTGCAAGGAAGTGGACTAAAGCACATACATCTGACTTAATAATTGGAGATCCTGAAACAGGTGTCAGAACTAGAACTGCAACATCAAATGAATGTCTCTATCATTCCTTTCTATCTCAGACTGAACCAAAGAAAGTGGATGAAGCTCTTCAAGATATTGACTGGTTGCAAGCAATGCAGGAAGAGTTAAATGAATTTGAAAGAAATAAAGTCTGGACCTTAGTGCCAAGACCAAAGAACAGATTTATTGTTGGTACTAAATGGATGTTCAAAAACAAAAGTGACAGTGATGGCATAATTACAAGGAACAAGGCAAGGCTGGTTACTAAAGGTTACTCTCAACAGAAGGGTATTGATTATGATGAAACATTTGCACCAGTTACTAGATTGGAAGCCATAAGAATCTTTTCGGCTTATGCTGCTCACAAAAAGTTCAAAATCTTTCAAATGGATGTGAAAAGTGCTTTTCTCAATGGAGAATTGGAGGAAGAGGTATATGTTGAACAACCTTCAGGCTTTATAGATCCTAAATTTCCCAATCATGTCTACAGGCTTGACAAAGCACTTTATGGCCTTAAGCAAGCTCTAAGAGCATGGTATGGGACTTTAGCTCAATTTCTTCTGGAAAGTGGATTTAACAGAGGCACAATTAACAAAACACTGTTCTACCTCAACCATGGAAAGGACTTACTTTTGGTACAGATATATGTTGATGATATCATTTTTGGCTCTACAAATACAAAGCTCTGTGAAAGATTTTCCAAGCTAATGCAGTCAAGATATCAAATGAGTATGATGGGAGAGTTGAGTTATTTTTTGGGACTTCAAGTCAAACAAACTGAAGATGGTACTTTCATCAGTCAATCCAAGTACACCAGAAATCTACTCAAGAAATTTGGAATGCAAGACAGTTCTACTGCTTCAACTCCCATGGCCACTGTAACCAAGTTAGATAAAGATACTGGTTCATCAGTAGATTTTACTAACTACAGAGGTATGATTGGCTCTTTACTCTATTTAACTGCAAGTAGACCTGATATCATGTATGCTACATGTCTTTGTGCAAGATTTCAGGCTGATCCAAGAGAACCTCATCTAATAGATCTGAAAAGAATTTTCAAGTACCTCAAGGGTACAGCTGATCTAGGATTGTGGTATCCTAGGGAATCAGATTTTAAGCTAATTGGTTACTGAGATGCCGATTTTGCAGGATGCAAAATAGACAGGAAAAGCACTAGTGGAAGCTACCAATTTCTTGGAGGCAGATTGGTTTCTTGGTTTAGCAAGAAACAGAAATCAATTTCCACATCAACTGCAGAAGCAGAATATATTGCTGCAGGAAGCTGTTGTGCACAGATTCTTTGGATGAAGAATCAGTTACTGGAATATGGGTTAGAATTTTCTAAAATACCCATTTATTGTGATAATCAAAGTGCTATTGCTATGACAGGTAATCCAGTTCAACACTCAATGATAAAGCACATCAGCATTAGGTACCATTTCATAAGGGAACATGTAATGGAAGGTATAGTGGAAATGTATTTTGTTCCAACAGATCAACAACTAGCAGATATCTTCACAAAACCACTATGTGAAGCTACTTTTACAAGACTGGTAAATGAACTTGGAATGGTTTCAGGTTCTTTCTCTAAATCTGCTTAGTTTTTGTTCTCATGCATCAGACTTTATGATCAGTGTTTACAGATTGTCTTATCTTCATGTAATATTTGCTTTAAATTATAATACATTAAATGTTGATTGTTATCTGGTGTGATTCTATATACTCTGATAGTGTTTTGAATGTTCTGTGACTATTCAATCCAATGAGATTTACTGTGCTAGATGCTGACCTAGTAGTCTTTAACATACTAGAAATCCCATGTTTGAATTAGTTGTTTATGTGGAAATTCATTAACACAAGCAAATTTTGATGTTGAGCTTAGTCAAATTTACTTTGTGTATCTTATTACTAAGTCACAAACTAGATTCTTGCTACTTATCTGTAAATCTTAAGGATGAACCACATGCTTGATAAGCCTCACTAGTCTGAAGAAAAAAAAGAAAATTGAAATCAGGTACTCCTATGAGATCTAGAGTAAGTTTGTGGAAGGGAAGACCCAAGTGCATTGTTGGTATTAAGTAATATGCATTAGAAAAGCAAATAATTTTTTTGGTGACTTTTCACATTCTCTGATTACTGGAGAAATACTCTGATAAAAGCATAAATTCTGATAGCAGTTGTGACTCACTTATACTGAGAATCCACTGTGAAAAAGAATGTTAAAAGATGCATAAAATGAGCACAAACAGTTGAGGTGAATTTTTGCATAAATTTATTCTATAGTAGAATTCATTATTAATGACAGATTTTAAGCACTTTTCTTAGTTATGCCTTATTTCTAAGATGTACTGAAGTTTATCAGACTTTAATCTTTATCTGATATTTTGCTAAATGCGCACACTCTCACTCAATATAAGAATGATGAAAATTACTGTGGTGATTAAGTTGTTTTAGATAAACAGTTAAGTGTTATTTGCATAAATTATGAGGACAAGTTCTAATGGAAGTTCTGATGATTAAACTCTAAAGAAAACAAGTCAGTATTTGAATGAAGAATCACAGAAACAGACATTCACTTTTTGAGTAAAGAAGCCATGTTCTGATGAATGTTAAAATCTGATAATAGTCAAGTTCTGATATTAAATCCAGATGGAAACTCTGATCCTTATGTGGCATTATTTATTTACTTGACTTATTTGTGGTAAAAACTGTAACAGTCATATTTAATCAAAATATAATTAGGTGAGATAAAAAAGTCATAATCATTTGGGTTAGTGGTAAACGTGTTTGTCTTGAAAAACTGCATGTGCACAGTAATTATTACTTATTTCCCGTTCCCATTAACTCCTGCTTTAACTATTGACTGTTCACATATTGCCTAAATCATTACACATCGGTCTAGGGAGACACTTATTAAGTTAACTCTACACTTAATCATTAATCAGTCCTCTAGTCCCTTAATATTCCATTGGCTATTAAACCGACATTTCATCTCAGACATATCATCTTCTATTCTCACATAAAATCATTCTCTCTCTTTTAATTCTCACTATTTTCTTCCTTCATAAAAATGGTTCTTGTAAACATGTTTATGAACTATGAAAACTTCAACGTCGAGTTCAGTTGTGGTGACTGGGAACAGGAATGGCACGTCACTACTATTCCTGATGAGATATGGAACTTGGTTCCACAAGAAGTTCGAACAAATCTCTTGTTCTTTGAGATGGACTATCAACTCCATCTTGATCGCTTGGAAGAAGAACGGAGAGAGGCTCTTCTTCAGCAAGAACGGATCATCCGTCTTGCAGTGCTAGTTGTCAGCAGCAGGAGGAACTAATCAATAGCTTTCCTTCTTAGACAAAGGCTGTTAATGTTCACCATCTTAGACTAGGATTATCTTGTAATATTTTGCATGTAATCTACAAATTTCATAAAATGTACTCTTTTGATATTTTAATGAAATTTCTTTTGATTGCAAGATTTAGTCTTTGTTTATCTTGTATTATGTGCATGTGAATGTTCTCATTGAAGCCTGTTAATCTTTACTTCATCTACTTGAACTGTATTTCTTGATGAATGTTTTGATTAAAATTATGGTTACTAATAATTTGTGATGATTTAACAAACAAATGTAGAATTTGAATCGACATATCCTGAGCTACACTTGAGAAAGGTTGAAGCAATTGAAAAAGCTCAAGAGAAGCAACAGGCCCAAATTACTGAGGTCCTACAAAATCAAGCTTCTCAGCAAACTCAGTTGAATGAGATTCAATCTTCAGTAGAACTTCTTCTCTCTCTCCTACTACCTGATGATGCCAAAAAGGGGGAGAAGATAGTTAAGTCCAAATGTTCTAATGATCAAATACTGAAGAGGACAGATGATGAAGCTGATGACCAGGGAAACCCTAGCAAGGGTAGAGATCAAGATCAAGTTAAAGGGAAAAGCAGCAAGGTTTCTTCTGGGAAACTAATCTCTGATGCAAGCAAATCTTCTAATCAAAAGAAGACAAGTTCTGAAGCTGCTCAAACTCAAAATCTGATAGCAAGTACTCCTACTCAAAATCTGATATCAAGTTCTGATGAGCAGAGTCTGATGACAAAGCCTGATGTTCTGATTCAAGGTGGAAGTCAAGACTCACAGAAGTTTCTGCAAACTCTGAAGCTCAAGGGAAAGCAGACAACTGTCTACTATAAAGATTCCAAGATTCAGACTCTTGATGAGGAAATTTCTAGAAGATTATTTCTGAAACATAATCCAGGAATGGATTTAGAAGCACTCAAGGAGGAAGAAGCTAGGTTTAAAGCTGAAAAGACAAATCTACAGTCAAAAGCTTCTGTTGCTAAGAAACCTCCAAGGCCTAAAGAGAAAGGCATTGTGATCAAGGAGAAATCAAATACTGAGGCATCAAAGCCCATGACAAGATCAAAGATTGATCCCAAAGATAAAGGGAAAGGGAAAGTTGATGAACCAGTAAAGCCACAGGAGATGAAAATTCCTCAAATCCTGATAAAACCTGTGTGCAAACTAGTTCAAGTTACTAATGATACTCTTGTTGAAGATGAAGATGTTCAAACTCTGAAAAGAAAGAAGATTTCTGAAGAGTCAAAGACAACCTCTGACAAAGCTCAAGTTGTTCAGAGTGAAGAACAACAAGCTACAGAAGAAGTAGCAAGTTCTGATAAAGTCATCAAGAAATCAACCTCTGACAGTGCTCAGGTTGATTTAGACAAGATGGAAGTAGCTGATAAAAAGAAAATTCTGTGGAAAAATGTCAAACCATCATATCCAAAGAAAAGCCAATTGCTGTCTACTTTCATGACTATTGGGTTAAATGCTAGAGAACCAAGAGACAGGGCTGGACTAGGTTCTGATGAAGCTAAAATCAAGACAGGAGTTGAAATTGCTACTAGAGATCCATTTCTACTGACTGACAGACCTCTTGAAGATGTTACATAAAAACACCTTGATAAGGTTATCTCTGTTCAAGTGGTACTGGATGTTCATGACAAGCACAATGTTAAGGAAAATCTGATTCTTTTTCTTGAAGATGGAAGGACATATCAGATGTTAGAATCAGATGTGCTAAATAAATCACTGAAAGAACTTCAATTCGTTCATTAACTTTTAGAGGTAAAGTCTGATATTGCCAGGAGATGGTCAAATTTCATATTGAAGACCATCAGAGATAAAGCAAGAATTTCTGATTCAGGAGTTATAGAATTCATTCCTAATGTTGTTGAATATGATGGAAGTGAGATTCCAATGAAGAAGGATTCTGCTATGCTTGAAGTGATACTGAATGAGAAATGTCTGTGCTACAATGAAGATTCTTCTAATCCTAGGGTAATAAGACTGAATGATGGTTTAGAAAGAAACCATATCTCTACTTTAAGGACTGCAATCTATCAGATTGGCAGTCAGAATGAAGATATGAAGTAAGTCAAAGACTACACTATCTCAAGTCCTGAGGAATAAAGAAGAAAAGCTGATATCAAGCTTTGTCAAGAATCATTTTGGATTCAGATTGACTCAATGAGATTGGTAAAAGCTACAAGGACTGTAAGTTGTAGTTAGTTATCTAGTTAAACTCTTATTGCATTTGTACTTAAATGTTTTTGACATCATCAAATCTATTAACTTGTATATTTTGCATAATTTACAAGTTGGGGGAGATTGTTAGATATATTTGAGATGTCATGTCTAATATAATTTGTGTTTAGTTTTCAAAACTTAACAACAGGACAAATCAGGACTAACTGAAATCAGGACTTACTGGAAGCCATAACTTAATATCAAAACTTAAGGTCATATCAGAACTTAAGTGCGGGAAGACTTTCAGATAAGGAAAGAAGCTGTTTTACGGGAAAGAAGATCTGGACTAAAACAATAGAAGATATGCATGGAAAGAGTTAGAAGACTGGAAGACTTGTAGAAGATATCTGATTGATATATTTTAGGAGACAGAAGTATATTCCATATCAATTAGAATATATCTTGTAACTGTGTAGTATATAAACACAACTTAGGGTTTACACTATATGTGTTATCATTATCGAGAAGATTATACATTGTAACCTAGCAGCTCTTAGTGATATTGTTCATCACTGAGAGAGAACAACAGTTCTTATTATAATAGAGTTTATTCAATATACTTGATCTTTGTTACATACTTGTGTTAAATCGATTTGATTGTATAAACACTGTATTCAACCCTCTTCTACAGTATTGTGTGACCTAACATATTGTCAATAAGGGAGATCAACTCTATATTTATGACATCAAAGAATTCTCAACTTGGTGCACACAACAGCTTTAATGCTAAGGGCCAAGGATGCCATCAACTCACTTCCACCTACAGTTGGTGTTGATTTTTAGTTAGACTCTGATGGAACATTTGAGGATGCTTCTAATGATGAAGAGGATTTGTTGGACATAGAGGGAGATGCAAGTCCTAGCTCAAGCACAAACACTCCAGCATGGATGTTTAGCAAAGACTGCAGTGAGCACCACTTTAAATTAACTCTATTCCAAATAAATCATCAAACTCAGACAGCTCTACTAGCTGCTACAGATGCCAAGACCAAGAGCCTTCTCCAAGCACACCTTGAGTCTCTTCACTTGCACAAAATCCAATTTCTCAAGCAAAATCAAGATGTGTCTGAGATTAAGACAGAAATTGGACAAGTCAAGAAGGACATCAATGACAGATTGGAATATCTTTTTCCGGACACTACAATAAGATATGTAAACAGGCAACTCAGGAAAGATTCTGATCCCAGTAGCAAGGTTGATTCTTTGGACACAAGGCTGAAAGTCCTAGAAACTTCTATCACCAAAATTTAACTTTATCAAGCTCAACAGACACTGCTTCTTCAGAAATTGGTGGTTGCACAAACCTCAAACTCTGCTCAACTTGATACTAACAAAAAAGGGGGAAAAGATTATATCATTCCAGTTAGTCAAGGGGAGTCAGTTAGTGAGGGGGAGAGAGTGCTCAACATTAATGTCAGTAAGGTAATAGTTCCAGCAATTACTTTCACTAAACCACCAATGCTAAACAATATTGACTTAATCAAGATAGCAGAATCTGAACTAGAGCTGAATGATAAATGAAAGAAGCTTGATGAGAATATAGAGAAGAAATTTGGTCCAATTGAGAAGCAAGACAAAGCTGTGAAACAATTCTCTCACTTCTCTCAATTGAGGCCAATTTCAATCAATGAAATGAGCTTAGGGAGTTTGGAAAGGGGTCAACCCTCAGCAATAAAATCTCCAAAGGCTAATGTAATTTTTCAGCCAAAGAGAAACTATCCAAAGAATTCAGACAAAAATTCATTGGACCTAGTTTATGAAACCCCCAAGCCTGATGAGAAGAAGCTGTTTGGTAGATCTATTGCTTTCTTCAAAGATCCTAGAGATTCAGTCTTGAAGAAAAGAATTTCTAAAATCTACAGGAATGGAAAATTGATCTGTGTGGTGGCTGGATATCCACAGTTTACAGAAGCTAAGAAAGAAGAAAAGGTGAGGCTCAAACAACAACAAAAGCAAGCTGCTTTAGATGCCAAGAACCAAGCTAAGAAGCCTGCAATCACGGAATCTGAATTGCCTGATTTGATAGATGAGTTAGTTAATGAAGAAAAGCAAGAAGAACGAAAGCAGAAAAAGAAACCAAGATTGAAATTCAGACCAAAAAGGAAGCTGGATTTTGATGAAGACAAGGAAGAATATATGCCAATTCCTAAAGATGAACCTATAGATTGGAAAAGTCTACCTCTTCCTGATCTAAACATACTAATCACAACCAAACCAAAGTAAAGAAATGTTAGGTCACACACACTGTAGAAGGGGGTTGAATACAGTGTATAGCACAATCAAATCGAATTTAAATAACACAAGTAACAGAAAACAGACTTTATTCAAAGCAATAAACTATGTTACAATATGGAACTGTCCTCTCTCAGTGATGAACAAATATCACGAAAGCTGCTAGGGTTATAATGAATAATATTCTCGATAATGATAACACTTATAGTATAAACCCTATGTCTGTGTTTATATACTACACAGTTACAAGATAATCGCTAATTGATATGGAATATAATTCTGCTTCCTAAAATATATCAATCAGAATCTTTTCTTCCAAGTATTCTATTCTTCATAGAATTCCTTCTTCATGCATATCTCTTCTTACGTTTGTCTCGATCTTCTCTTCCTTCAATCAGCCGACTTCCTTATCTGAACATTTCCTTTAACTCCTGATAAATATCTCCTGAACCTTAAGTACTGATGACTTAAGTTCTGACTTCAGTATAAGTGCTGATTTCAGTTAAGTACTGATTTGTCCTGTTTAAGTAAGATCTGAAAACTAAACATAAATCATATTAGTCATGACATTATCAAATATATCTAACAATCTCCCCCAACTTATAAATTAGCATAATATACAAGTTTAACAGATATTTAATGATGTCAAAAACATTAAGCACAAATGCATGAGAAATTTACTAGATAACTACAACTTACAGTCCTTAAAACTTTACCAATTTTAACTTCTGATAACAAATTCTGTCTATATTCATATCAGAATTTGAGTAGTTGTAGATCTTGACTTGGCTTCACTATCTGATCTCTCTGATGTCAGGAGTTGTTCTGAGATAGTTCTTTAACAAACATCTCTCAGCATATCTGAGTTCATCAATCATCCTCCTTTTAGCATCTTTAAGCTCTGCAGAATCTTCACCAGTTTGGAAGATAGCAGCCCTGAGATCATTTATTGTAGCTTTCCTTATGTCCTGATCCAGTCTGATCAAATATGCCTTGTCAGACTCAAGATTGAATTCTACATCCTTATAACCCAGAAAGGTAGTTATAATCTTAGTAGAGTTAGGCTTCATCTCAACAATATCACCCTTGTGATCTCTGTACTTTGGAAGATATGTGCTGTCAGACTTTACAGAATAAAGCCTTTTCTGTCTCTGAATTTTAGTCTTCAAATAATTTGCAGCACTTTCTGTTATTCTGTCATTCACTTGAAGTAAGAATAATACATGTTCCAGTTCTTCAAAATACTTCAGTGGAATAGCATTTTCCCTTATATGGTAAACCCTACCATCTGTCATGAAATATAACAAGATATGTTCTTTCAAGTAAGTATGGTAAACCATTTGTACAGATTCTAGTTGATTCGATCTTTCAGGAGTTGCTCCAATACCTGGTTCACTTAAGGAAGTTGGATCATTGGTTGTGTTCTGTACTCTTCTTTCATCAGCATTACCTAGTCCAGATTTATCTCTTGCTTCCTTTCCAGTAACCACTCTTGCTTCAAAACCATTTGCTGCAGTCTTCAAAGGTTGAGTCTGTTTGGCTTTGGTGAAACCTGGTAGGAGTATCTTTGAAGGTTTAATATGAGCAATGTGAGAGGTTTCCTTTTCCGTATCTTCTGATATCAAGTCAACTTGAGCTATGTCAGAGGTTGCTTGCTTCAAGGTTATATCAGAACTAACTATATCTTGACTCTGAACAACTTGAGCTATATCAGAGGTTGTCTTAGAAATCTTTCTTGAAGTCAGAGTAAGATCAGCATCTTCAACAGTAATTTCTTCATCCACAGGAGGCACATAAACCTTTATAGGTTCACCAACTTTTTCTTTGCCCTTGGACCTTGGATCTACCTGCAATTATGATTTAGCCTTGGTTACCTCAAGATTTGTCCTTTCTTTTATCACAATGCCTTGGCCTTAGGAAGTTTCTTTTTACCAACAGAAGCTTCAGATTTAGAATTGACTTTTTCTGACTTAAGTATAGCTTCTTCTTCCATCAGACTAATAAAGTCCATTCCTGGATTTTCTTTCAGAAATAACTGTCTTGAAATTTCTTCATCAAGATCCAAAAGTTCATCAGAACTTATCCTTTTACCAGTATCAGAGGTTATTCTTCTCCCAGTATCAGAACTTGTTCTATGACTTGTAGTTCCATCTCTTCTTGATGAGAAACTTCTACCTTGACCATGACCTCCACCCATTCCAGAGTT
This sequence comes from Apium graveolens, assembly GCF_009905375.1. NCBI lineage: Eukaryota > Viridiplantae > Streptophyta > Magnoliopsida > Apiales > Apiaceae > Apium > Apium graveolens. The sequence goes on from NC_133647.1 coordinate 25,339,101, forward strand.
TCCCTGGTCATCTTTTTCATCATCCTTCTTCTTCAGTGTCTTAACAGTTTTGCATTTGAACTTAATTACTGTCTCCCCCTTTTTGGCATCAGCAGGTAAGAGAAGAGAGACAAGCAATTCCACTGAGGATTGGATCTCATCGAGTTGAGATTGCTGAGAAGCTTGATTTTTCAAAATTTCATCAATCTGAGACTGTTGCTTCTCTTGGGTCTTCTCAATGTAAGCAACTCTGTCAAAGGTAGGTTAGAAAAAAGTTTTCTTGTCAATTTTCTTAGTCATCTCTTGCTTGAGTAATTCTTCCTGAATTTTATGCATCTCTGCATGAGTTGTTGAATGTAGACCTTGAAGATGTCTAGTACTCAATGCAGTGACTCGTAGCTGTGTCTTGAAATCATCATTAATTAGCATCTCATCAGCTTTTGCGAAGTGCTCAGCAAGAATTTTTTCAGATGGAACAAAGGTAAATGTGTTCCACTCCTTAGTCCACTTCTGTCCTCTAGGAGTTTCACTCCAAGGTACTGGTGCATCTCCTCGAACAAACTTTTTGACTAGTTCAGATTTAGGAATAGTTTGTGGAGGTGCATGTCCTAAAGGACCAGCTTCATCAGCATCTGCATTAGCATCAGAACTCACAGATTCAGCATCCTCTGATAAAAGAACAGTATGAGAGGCTATGGAGGCTTCAACATCATCCTCTAAAGGCTGATCTGCTTCCAAATTCTGATCAACAGCCATATGCTGATGCTCACCTATAGTCTGATCTTTAATGTCTAGATGCAGAGAAGGTGTTGTAGACAATTCTGGAGTATCATTAGCACCAGGAACTGGTGTTTTTGATGGATTGAGTGGAGCTGGTGGAGCTTCTAAGTAGAGAACCTCAAGCACAACCAGGTTGTGAATATCAATTTCAACACTTGTGCCTGGGTCTGTAATAGATATTGGTTCATGTACAGGAGACACAGGTGGTGTAGATGCTTTATCTGTAGCAGCTTCCTGAGTTAGTGACAATGGAGGTGGAGATGCGGTAGCTTCAGCAAATTCTGGCTCTTTTGAGATCAGAGATTCCTGATCTCCTTCCTTAGCTGCTTCATCCTCATCCTCTGAAACTGGCCTGTGAGCTCTCTGTTTCTTTCTTTTCTTTGAAGATGGAGAGTCCTTGGGAGTTTCGGCATAAGACATTCTTCTAAGCCTTTTGAGAAGCTTAGATCCCCCAATTCCAGTATCCTTCTGAGAAGAGACCTTCTCAGCTTCTTTGATAACAGGTTCTGATATAGGAAATTGTTCCTTACTGTCTGACTCATCTCTCAGAACAATCCTTCTTCTCTTCTGTGGTGTCTGAGGTACAGTCTTTGTCCTCTTGGGCTTGGAAGATGAAGGCTTCACAGTATGTGCTGATGATGAAGGTTGAGTCATCTGTGAAGGTTTGAGATGTGTCCTGATAGGGAGTTGAGTAGGTTGAGGTGTATGTGTGGTATGTTCTGATGGTTGTTGTGGTGTCTGGGATGTGCTGGTGGGTTGAATATCAGGGTAAATAGATCTGTAAGTGTGAGGATCAGCATTTACCAGGATCTGTTTTACAGACTGAGGTATCTGTAAGGGTCTAACCACCTTTTTCTTAAGGTCAGCATTTACCAAGTCATTAAAAGCCCGTTTTACAAGTTTAAAGGGTGGAAATAAAGAACTGGCTGATTGAGGTTCATTAGCACAGCAAAAAGTATAAATAAGCTGACATAATCTAGCAAAGTATACTACATTCCTATCCTCTGTCATCCTATCCCCTATAAAGCCTAGCATAGCACTTGCAAAATCAAAATGAGTTTGGTTAATAATAGCATACCCGATGTGCTGACTCATAATGGGAATGGCATCAAAGTTGGAACACTTATTGCCGAATGCTTTAGTGATGCAGTCAAAGAAAAAGCTCCATTCTTTTCTGATATGTGCTCTTTTCAACTGTCCAAGCTTGGCCAAACTCTTCTCATACCCCAAATTGGTCATGAACTGCTGGAGAACGGGTTCCTCCGGTGTTGAGAAAATGCAGCCTTCTGGTAAGTGTAGAGCTTTACGAACTGCTCTAGGAGTTACCACATGCTCGACATCATTTACTTCGAAAATAATTCTTGGAGTACCAGTAGCACCACCATTAGCAAAATGCCCAGTCCGCCAAAATGTCAAAACTTGTTGGCTGGAAATGACTTGGGGCTGGGTCAATGCATACCCAATCTCACTGTGTGCTAGAAGATCTTGCACAAAGTGCAACTCAGATGGAGCTTCATCATGGTTTAAGATTGCAGCATAGTTGTTGGGTACAAACTTGGCTCCATCTATAATCAAATCCTTAGGTGCCACGAGAAAAATTGAGAAATAAGGTTGCCTGTAAGGTGTTTGATAAAATATCTGTATGAAAAAAAAATGTCAGGAGATGAGAGAGAATAGAAGTAAAGAAAGAGAGATAAAGTGTGAAAGTAAATAAAAGATTTTACAATCTTCTCTCTCTTTTACTTATACACGGTAGAAAAAGTAACCGTTGGACACCTGTCAGACATGCAGCAATAAAGAATAATTAATGGGCACGGGAAAACAGTAATCATTACTTATCACATGCAGTTTTTCAAGGAAAAACCGTTTCATTTATCAAGTAATCCCATTAATTAAGGTAGTTCAGTTTTAATTTTAAAATTTAAAACTGATCTCACTTAGTAAATCATTTTCACTGCGAGTCCAATATCCTGTAAAAATATAATGAGTGAAAGAATGACCAAAAAATAAATCAAGTAAACAGGTACTGCCACATCAGAATCAGAACTTGATTTGTATCAGAGATAAAATGGTCATCAGAATATGGATAAATCAGGATTTAAAAACGCATCAAAATACCAAATGACTCAGAGACAAAATCTTGCAAAAATATAAAATTTCATTAATATACTGAGTGAATACATTTCATGAAATTTTAAATTACATTACAAAATTACAAGATTGTCCTAAGCTACAACTCTTAACATCAACAGCTTTTATCCTAAGCTAAGAAGCCTGACAAGGCTGACGGTGAAGAGAAACAGGAATAAAAAAATTATTTCTTCTTCCTACTCTCAACAAAAAGAACAGCGAGTCGTATGATTCGCTCCTGCTGGCGGAGAGCTTCCATCCGTTCTTCTTCTAGTCGCTCAACATGGCGATGGTAATCCATATAGAAGAACAAGAGGTCTGTTATAACCTCTTGGGGAACTGAGTCCCAAACCTTATCAGGAATGGCAGTAACATGCCATTCATGTTGCCATTCAGTACATCTCATGGTGAGAGTGAAGGTATCGTAGTTCAGAGCTAAGTCGAAATGAACCATGGTGGTGATGAGAGAAAAAGAAATGAGTTTGAGAGTTTGAGAGAAAATGAGAGATGCATTGACTGGACTAAGGTGTTGGTTTATATAAGCAATGGAATTTCAAGAGACGCAAGGAAAATGTAATGCTTACAGGTAGAAATAATTCTACCTCGTCTCTCTAGACTTAGGAGAAGAAAAACAGTCATTGGTAGTGTAAAGCAGGATTTAATGCGCACATGAAACAAGTAAAAATTACTGTTCATAGCCGTGTATTACTAATCCAAATTATATTGGCTGTTAATATCTCAACTAAACATATTCTGATTTCAAATACGACTGTTTCAGATTTTAACCACAAATAAGCCAAGTAAAGAATCAGAATTTAATATCAGAACTTAGACTTATATCAGAACTTAATAGTCATCAAAACATAATTTCTTAACTCGAAAAGTGAATGCCTATCTCTGTAATTCTTCACACAAATTCTGATTTTGGTTCTTCAGAACTTTCATCAGAACCTGTCCTCAGAAAGTATGCAATCTGACACATAAACTGTTCATCTAAAACATCATTTATCACCACAGTAGTTTTCATCATTCATATGGAGTGTATGTGTGTGCAGTAAGCTAAATATCAGATAAAGATTAAAGTATGATTCACTTCAGTACATCTTAGAAATAAGGAAGAACTAAGAACTTTGCTCAAAATCTGTCAAAATTCTAAAGTCTACTTTAGAATGAGTTCATGCATGAATCTACCTCAGTGCTTTGTGCTCATTTTATGCATCTTTTGAAATTCCATTTTACAGTGGCTTCTCAGTGTAAGTGAGTCACGACTGCTTATCAGAATTTATGCTATCATCAGAGTATTTCTCCAGTAATCATAGAGTGTGAAAAGTCACCAAGAAAAATATTTATTTTTGCTTTTCTGATACATATTACTTAATACCAGCAATGCACTTGGGTCGTACCTTCCACATTGTTACTCTAGATCTCAAAGGAGTGCCTGATTTTTATTCCTTTTTCATTTCCTTTTTCTTTTGATAAGTGAGGTTTATCAGCACTTAGTACATCCATCAGATTTACTAGCATCAGAACTTAGCAGATAAGAAGCATTATTCTAGTTTTTGACTTAGTAATAAGATACACAAAGTAAATTTAACTAAGCTCAATATCATAATTTGCTTGTGTTAAAAGATTTCCACATAAACAATTACTTCAATCATGGAATTTTTAGTATATGAAAGACTACTGGGTCAGCATCTAGCACAATTATCCTCATTGGATTGAATAGTCACAGAAACATTCATATCACTATCAGAGTTTAGAAATTCACATCAGACAACAATAGGTACTTAAGAAATTTTCAATTAAGCACAGAATACACAAAGATAGTAATATCTGTAAATATTGATTCATAAGGTCTGATGCATCAGAACAAAAGCTAAGTAGATTTAGAGAAAGAACCTGAAACCATTCCAAGTTCATTTACCAATCTTGTCAAAGTAGCTTCACATAGTGGTTTGGTGAAGATATCTTCTAGTTGTTGATCTGTTGGAACAAAGTGCAATTCCACTGTACCTTCATCCACATGTTCCCTTATGAAGTGGTACCTAATGCTGATGTGCTTTGTCATTGAGTGTTGAACTGGATTACCTGTCATAACAATAGCACTTTGATTATCACAGTAAATAGGGATTTTAAAATATGTCAACCCATAATCCAGTAACGGATTCTTCATCCAAAGAATCTCTGCACAACAGCTTCCTGCAGCAATGTACTCTGCTTCTGCAGTTGATGTGGAAATTGACTTTTGTTTCTTGCTAAACCAAGAAACCAATCTGCCTCCAAGAAATTGGCAGCTTCCACTTGTGATCTTCCTGTCAATTTTGCAACCTGCAAAATCTGCATCTGAGTAACCTATTAGTTTAAAATCTGATTCTATGGGATACCACAATCCCAGATCAGCTGTTCCCTTAAGATACTTGAATATACTTTTCACAGCTGTTAAGTGAGGTTCACTTGGATCTGCTTGAAATCTTGCACAAAGACAGGTAGCATACATGATATCAGGTCTACTAGCAGTTAGATAGAGTAAAGAGCCAATCATACCTCTATAATCAGTAATATCTACTGATTTACCAGTATCCTTATCCAGTTTTGTTGCAGTGGCCATGGGAGTGGATGCACTTGAACAATCTTGTATTCCAAATTTCTTCAGCAAGTTTCTGGTGTACTTGGTTTGACAAATAAAAGTTCCTTCTTTATTCTGCTTGACTTGAAGGCCCAGAAAATAGCTAAGTTCCCCCATCATACTCATTTAATATCTTGACTGCATCAGTTTGGCAAACTTTTTGCAAAGTCTGTCATTTGTAGAACCAAAGATGATATCATCAACATATATCTGAACCAAAAGTAAGTCCTTTCCATGGTTAAGGTAGAACAGTGTTTTGTCTATAGTTCCTCTTTTGAATCCACTTTCCAGAAGAAACTGAGCTAAAGTCTCATACCATGCTCTTGGAGCTTGCTTAAGGCCATTAAGTGCTTTATCAAGCCTGTAGACATGATTTGGATATTTGGGATCTACAAAGCCAGGAGGTTGTTCAACATATACTTCCTCTTCCAATTCTCCATTGAGAAAAGCACTTTTAACATCCATTTGAAAGACAGTAAACTTTTTGTGAGCAGCATAAGCCAAAAATATCCTTATGGTTTCCAATCTAGCAACTGGTGTAAATATTTTATCATAATCAATTCCCTCATGTTGAGAATATCCTTTTGCAACCAACCTTTCTTTATTCCTTGTAATTATGTCATCACTATCAGTTTTGTTTCTGAACACCCACTTTGTACCAACAACTGATCTGTTCTTTGGTCTTGGCACTAGGGTCCAGAGTTTCTTTCAAATTCATTTAACTCTTCCTGCATTGCTTGCACCCAATCAGCATCTTGAACAGCTTCTTCCACTTTCTTTGGTTCAGTATTAGAAAGAAAATAATTATAAAGACATTCACTTAAAGTAGTTGTTCTAGTTCTGACACCTGCATCAGGATTTCCAATTATTAAATCAGGTGTATGTGATTTAGTCCACTTCCTTGCAGATGGAAGGTTTTCTCTAGAACTGGATGCTCCCCCATGATCCATGCTATCTTCATCAACATTCTCTGATGCTCCCCCTGAAACTATGCTCTCTGAGTTGGATCCTTCAGAATTTAAGTTTTCAGAACTATCAGAACTTGGCTTATCAGAACTTGATGAATCAGAACTTGAAGAGCCAGTTGTATGTTCTTATGCTTCTTGAGATGTGGTTGTATCTTCAGTATGCTCCCCTTACACAGGTGCATCCTCCTTTGACGTAGTCACCACAGTTTCAATGACATCAGAGTTTAATCCATCAGAGTTTGCAGTATCAGGACTTAGACTATCAGGGTTTTCAGTATCAGAATTTAATTCTTCATTTTCGAATCTCAGCTGATCATGATCATTGAAATCTTCAAGTCCAGTAATCTTCTTATCATCAAAAGAGACATTGATAGATTCCATGACCACCTTTGTTCTCAAGTTGTAGACTCTGAAGGCTTTTGTGGAAAGTGGGTATCCAATAAAGATTCCTTCATCAGCTTTTAGATCAAATTTGGATAGCTGTTCAGAATGAGTCTTAAGAACAAAACACTTGCATCCAAATACATGAAAATACTTCAGATTTGGCTTCTTTTTCTTCACCGTCTCATATGGTGTCTTTCCTTGCTTGTTAATGAGTGTTGAATTCTGAGTAAAACAAGCAGTCTGCACAGCTTCAGCCCAGAAATAGGCTGGAAGCTTTGCTTCATCAAGCATAGTTCTTGCAGCTTCAATAAGAGTTCTATTCTTTCTCTCAACAACTCCATTTTGCTGTGGAGTTCCAGGAGCAGAAAATTCCTGCTTGATTCCCTGGTCTTTGCAGAACTCTTCCATTATTAAATTCTTGAACTCAGTGCCATTATCACTTCTTATTATCTTTACAGAATCTTTAACCAATATATCCAGTTGCTTGACATGATCAATCAAGATAGAATGCAGTTTCACTTTTTGTGTGCAAGAAATACACCCATGTGTATCTGGTGAACTCATCGACTATGACCATAGCATATTTATTCTTTGCAATAGACATGGCATTCACTGGACCAAATAGATCAACATGTAGTAGGTGATAAGGCTCAAGAATTGATGATTCAGTCTTGCTCTTGAATAAAGATTTCCTTTGTTTAGCCTTCTGACAAGAATCACAAAGGTCATCAGGAGCAAATACTGATTTTGGCAGTCCTCTCACAAGATCTTTCTTGACTAGTTTATTTATATTGTTGAAATTTAAATGAGAGAGTTTCTTGTGCCAGTTCCAGCTTTCTTCAATTGATGCTCTACTCATTAGACAGATTGCAGAACCATCAGTACTTGTTGAAAGCTTGGCTTCATAAATGTTACCATGCGTGTATCCTTTCAGAACAACTTTGCCTGTAGATTTGCTTACAATTTCACAGTGTTCTTCAAAGAAATCCACATGATAACCTCTATCACAGATTTGACTAACACTCAGCAGATTGTGTTTAAGTCCTGAGACCAGAGCTACTTTTTTAATGATGACATTCCCAAGATTGATATTGCCATATCCCAATGTTTTTCCAATGTTGCCATCTCCATAAGAAACACTTGGGCCAGCCTTCTCCACAAAGTCTGATAGCAGGGCTTTATTTCCAGTCATATATCCTGAACATCCACTGTCCAGAACTAGAATGTTTTCCCTGTTGCCCTGCAATCACAAAGGCCACTAATGATTAGTTTTAAGGACCCAGACTTGCTTGGATCCTTTGGCCTTATTAAGTTTGTTAACATTTGCAGCGGTTTTAGCATCAGAGTTTATGTTAACATTTTTCTTATCAGAATTTACACTATCAGAATTTGAATCAGAACTTACACTAGAAGGAACAATGCTAACTTTCTTTAAAGAAGGTTTTATTTGATAATAATCATAGTACAAACTATAATATTCCTTATAAGTATAAATGGAATGCCATAAACTACCACAATGAAAATAAGGATTTTGTGTCTTATATCTAACAGACTGACTCTTAACTCCTGACTTTGAAGGTAAGGAGTTTATGTTCTTATTCTTCCTGCAAAAAGAAGCCAGATGGTTAGAACTTCCACAGTTATGACACGTTTTTCTAGGAGCATCAGGAACATGCTTATAATCATTGCCTTTATTCACACCTTCCTTTTTATTCCTATTTTTCCTAGGTAAGTTTTCCTTGTTTGCATTCTTAACATCTTTCAGCTTATGCTTAAGCTGCTTCTTAGTCATTAAGCCTACGTTTACTTCAGTTGTCTTTTCCTGTTTTAGTTTGTCAGAAGTTAATTCCTTTTTAACTTCTGATTTCTCAGTATCAGACTTTACAGCTACAAACTTAACAGGTTTTAACTTTGGCTTTTGTTTAACAACTATAGGTTTAATATCTACAGTTCTTTTATCATTCTTATCATCTCCATAACATAAGCCCTCTTTCCAGTTTCCACTACTTAATAAATTCTTAGTTGTTCTGCCAGAGTTAGTCCAAGTCCTGATAATCTCTCTCTCATTTTCTAACTCAGTTTTTAGAGATTCATTCATTTTAAGTACTTCATTCCTAACATAGAAAGCATCATCTCTATCTTTCTGAGTTTGATGGAACATGACTAACTCTTTTTCTAAATAATCATTCCTCTTTTTACAAGCAAGATTTTCAGAAGTTAATCTTTCACATGTTAAAGTTTGATCTCTATAGCTAATGAACATGGTTTTAAGATATCTTCTCAACTCATTAATATCATCAGTATGAAAGGCATAAGTAGTTTGAGGTAACTTTAACTCAGCAGCTTCAGGACTGCTATCAGCATTTGCCATATCAGCATTTTCCATCAAGGCATAGTTCTCCTCACTTTCAGACTCTGAAGTGTGTATCCAGCTTTTCTTCTTTGTGACAAGAGCCTTGCCTTTGTCACTCTTCACTTTCTTGCAATCAGGAGATATGTGGCCTTTCTCACCACAGTTGTAGAATTTGACATTTATGTAATATCCTCTGTCAGACTTCCCTCATTTGCCTTCAGATTTTTTGAAATTCTTCTTATAAGAACTTGCACCTTTCCTGGAAAACTTCTTTCCCTTCATGAACTTCCTGTATGCAATCCTTGTGATTCCTTTCACCATAAGAGCACACAGCTTTATCATCTCTTCATCAGCATCCATCTCAGGCAAGCTTTCAGTTTTTGAGTCAACATCACTATCAGAACTTGATGACTCGGTATCAGACTTTGTGAAGAGCGCTTTACCCTTGCCTTTCCTTGAGGTAGCTGCCTTGGGGGATTCTTCTTCAGCCTTAAGAGCAACTGTCCTTGACTTTCCTCCTTTCCTCTTGCTTCTTTGTTCCATCTCAAGTTCATGAGTCTTGAGCATCCCATAGATTTCATCAAGAGTTGTTTCTTCAAGACTATAGTTGTCTCTTATGATTGTGGCCTTCAAATCCCAGTTTTCAGGAAGAGCTAACAGGAATTTAAGGTTTGAATCTTCAAGATCATACTCCTTATCAACCAGTGACAAATCATTCAAGAGTTTGACAAATCTATCATATAAATCAGTCAATGACTCATTAGCCTTTGAGTCAAAGTGTTCATACTCTTGAGTGAGTATTGTCTTCCTGTTCTTCTTAATCGAATCAGTTCCCTGACATCTTGTTTCCAAGGCATCCCATATCTCCTTTGCAGTTTTGTAGTTTATTACCCTGTTTGACATTACATTATCAATGGTACTATGCAGTAAGTGTCGTACCTTAGCATCCTTAGAAATTGATGATATCTTCAGCAGTGTAATCACTCTTCTCTTTTGGTACAGACTTTGCTGCTTCACCTGCAACTGCAACTGCGAGTTTTGTTGGATTGTGAGGTCCTTCCTTGATTCTATCAAGATACTCTGGATCTGTAGCTTCCAGAAACATAGTCATCCTCACCTTCCATATGGGATATTCAGATGGTTTCAATATGGGAACTCTAATAGCCTCATATCGACTATGGATTTGTGTCTTTGGAGGTTCTTCAGTTTTGGTGGGCTTAGTTGGAGTTTCTGCTTCAGACATGATTGTTTTTGGATCTTAAACTGTTTGTGTGTTAACAGATAGGCTCTGATACCACTTGTTAGGTCACACACACTGTAGAAGGGGGTTGAATACAGTGTATAGCACAATCAAATCGAATTTAAATAACACAAGTAATAGAAAACAGACTTTATTCAAAGCAATAAACTCTGTTACAATATGGAACTGTCCTCTCTCAGTGATGAACAAATATCACGAGAGCTGCTAGGGTTACAATGAATAATATTCTCGATAATGATAATACTTATAGTATAAACCCTATGTCTGTGTTTATATACTACACAGTTACAAGATAATCGCTAATTGATATGGAATATAATTCTGCTTCCTAAAATATATCAATCAGATATCTTTTCTTCCAAGTATTCTATTCTTCATAGAATTCCTTCTTTATGCATATCTCTTCTTACGTTTGTCTCGATCTTCTCTTCCTTCAATCAGCCGCCTTCCTTATCTGAACGTTTCCTTTAAGTCCTGATATTATCTCCTGATAAATATCTCTTGAACCTTAAGTACTGATGACTTAAGTTCTGACTTCAGTATAAGTGCTGATTTCAGTTAAGTACAGATTTGTCCTGTTTAAATAAGATCTGAAAACTAAACATAAATCATACTAGTCATGACATTATCAAATATATCTAACAAGAAAGTCAAGAGCAATCAAAAAGGTCAAGCCTGTCAGACTTCAATCCAAAGCATTAGCCAAACCCAAATCAACTGTCAACAAGGGAGATCAACTCTTCATTTGTGACATCAAGGAATTTTCAGACATAAATCTCTATCTAGATAACTAGAAGAAGTAAGAGCTATTAATGCTTACAAGCATCTTCCAGAGATATTGGTCTTCAGGTATAAGGGTGGAAGAGAGCTAACTTGGCCTCTTCACAAAATTCTCAATGAAGGTTATTCTGCTCTAGTGAAAATTTTCTCCTCAATAAAGAAGAATTTTGGGTTTTAACATTGTTGCCAAGAAGATGGTACTGAATAAAATTGAGGAGATAAGGAATAGCTGGTGTTAGGAATATGTTGTGTACTTGATGATAACTTGAATAAAACACTCAGTAGATTTTATTTAAGTGAAATTGTAGTTTTCAACGGATGATCATTCAAACATCCGTTGAAAGAGTAGCTTATGCAATAATAAGTCTAGTAGCACATTCCTGCATATTACAATGCTTTAGTGAACTAGATGTGGCAGAATGTTTAAGTCATGTTGACTACTAGTTTGATATGCAAGATAGGTTGGTCAATTGTAAATATTAGATGCCTTGTAATCATGTATAAATGAAATGGAGTTAACTGCCAAGAAAATAGTCTCAACGGATGTTTCACTAAGCTTCAACGGATGATCAACTCAAGCTTCAACGAATGTTTCACATAGTTTCAACGGATGATAAACCACAGTTTCAACGGATGATTCAATGAAGCTTCAATGGATTTTCAAATTCAAAAGAGCAGTTGATAGTGACTTGACAGTCACATGCGTTGATTGTATGCAAATGGAATGTGGCAGCCTATTTGCAGGGTTTAGAGAACAAAGAAGCATTTCCATTTCCATGTTAAACTGAAGATATTCAAATATGTTGGATAGAGAAATGAAGCAACATGAAATTAGACTAGAAACATTTTTATCTTTTTGTTTGTCTTTTATCATGTAACTTGGTGATATATAAACCAAGTGTAGTAAGTAGAACTTTAAGGATTTTCAAGTATTCAAGTAAGCAAAAACCAGAGAAATAGATAAGGCTAAATCTGTAAAGAATTTCTCTGTTCTTGAAGTTCAACTTGTAAGCAGCTGTGTTCATCATTGTAACACAGAGTTCTCTACTTAATATATATCTCTGGTGGAAAAGTTTAATCCACCAGAAAGTTTTTAAATACTTGTATTTAATTGCTTTATGATTTGATTTCTTTACTACTTTCATTCCGCACCATTGCTAAATCAAACACAGTTATATATTTATAATAGAACTGTTCTTAAAATTTAAAAGAAGACAAAATTATATTCAACCCCCCCTTCTGTAATTCTTGTTAAGATTGTTTGGGAATAACAGCTGGAAAGGACCAAATGCACTCCCAAGAGTCCTAAGAATTCCATATACAGGAAATAGAGTGTATTTGAGGCCTTACTGGTTGATGGAGTTCAAGGATGAGAAATGCACTTGAAGATTCTTCATATTAGAAGATCAGCTAAAAATTTCAAGAAATGAAACTCTCATGCAGATGCAAGAAATGCTGGATCAGACAAATGAAGATGATACTGAATTCTACATGCAACTTCAACACCAGATTGAAGAAAATAATGAGAAATTGGGAAAGAAGTCCAGACGGTCAAAGAAATAAGTCAAATTTGCTCAGTCTAGATGAGCACCTTGAAAATGGCTTCTGAGATTCTCTGTAAACCTTCCTCTACATAATTTTCAATAAATTGCAGCACTTGTTAATTTTATCTACTAGAAATCAGTCTGTATTCATAGGGTGTTTTGTTATCATCAAGTTTCTCTTAATTTATGCCTACAATTTCAGTAGATAATAATTGGGGGAGATTGTTAGGAATATGTTGTGTACTTGATGATAAGTTAAACAAAACACCTTAGTAGATTTAATTTAGTAATTTTGTAGCTTTCAACGGATGATCACTTTAACATCCGTTGAAAGGGTATCTTATGTTTTAATAAGTTTAGTAGCACATTTCTGCATATTGTAATGACTTAAAAAACTAGATGTTGTAGAATGTTCTAAGTCATGTTGAGTACTAGATTGATATGTAATATAGGTTGGCTAACTGTAAATATTAGATTCCTTGTAATCTTATATAAGTGAAATAGAGTTAACTGCTATGAAGATGCTCTCAACGGATGTTCTATAAGGTTTCAACGGATAATCAACTAGAGTTTCAACGGATGATCAACCAGACTCTCAACGGATGATCCAATAAAGTCTCAACGGATGATCCACATAATTTCAACGGATGATCAAATTCAAAAGCAGTTGATAGTGACTTGACAGTCACATGCGTTGATTGTATGCAAATGGAATGTGGTAGCCTATTTATAGGTTTTAGATAACAAAGAAGCATTTCCATTTCCATGCTAAACTGAAGATATTCAAAGATGCAGTATAGAGAAATGAAGAAGCATGTAATTAGACTAAGAAACAATTTATCTTATTTTTTTTGTCTTTTTATCATATAACTTGGTGATATATAAACCAAGGGTAGCAAGTAGAATATTATCGAAGTAAGTAAGCAATTACCAGAGAAATAGAAAAAGCTATATCTGTAAAGAATTTCTCTGCTCTTTGTAAGTTCAACTTGTAAGCAACTGTGTGCAAATCTTGCATCACAGAGTTCTCAAATTTATATATATCTCTGGTGGAAAAGTTCAATACACCGGAAAGTTTTTAAATACTTGTATTTAATTACTTTGTGTTTGATTTCTTCAATACTTTCATTTCGCACTTTAGCTAAATTAAACACAGTTATATATTCAAGGTAAAACAGTTCTTAAAATCCAAAAAGAAGCCAGAATTACATTCAACCCCCCCCCCTCATAATTCTTTGTGGATTGTTTGGGAATAACACATGCAAAAGTGTAAAAAAATTTAGATCTATGAGTTTGGAAGCAATGACATTGTGTGACTCAATAGTTCTAATTTTCATCATATATATCCCGAGTAAAGTGAGTGAAACTTTTCTAGGATTTTCTTGGTGCTAGAATTAGCAGAAGTGATAAGGAGATATTTTTTAATAGTCTCAGAAGTGGTTTCAATGTGAAAACCATTAAGTCAGACATCCTTAAAAGTTAAAACTAAGAATATTTCCGGTGGACTTACTAGAAAATAATGTATTTGGAATATGTATACGTGTGCCTTTAGATAAGATAAAACTAGCTTTTCCAAAAAAAATAACTATATTAGATATGCCAGAAATCGTTCCAACTTGAGATGTTGTTTCGGCTAAATGGGTAAAATATTTTGGTTATGTAGAATCATATAAGTTGTACCATAATCGGCAATGCATATATCTTCGGAATGTATTCTATATATAATTAAGAAATATTATTTATTCGATAGAAACATAACACGCTACATAGTTCAAATAAAATAAAGCACATAATACACACTACTATAGTAATTATATGAAACTAATCTTCACACTCACACATGGAAGTTTCGTTAGATTCATTCGAAACATTAACGCTTATTCCTCCAGTCATGATATTGGGAAATTATATATTTTATTGTTGACGAAATTCTTTTCTACCATTTTCTCCTTTAATTTTTGAGATGATTAGTAAAGATCAACAAGATGTTATGACAATTACGTGTTCCACACTTACAAAAAACATTTTCATTTTTCCCTCCGCATGATGCCTTTCTTTTACTATGTGCTTCATATTTCCACTTCCGATGACCATAATTGTTATAAGGACGAAAATGCTCGTGATTCCGACCTCGTCCACGGTACCGACCTTGGCCTCGTCCTCTTCTATACCGTTTTCCACGTCCATTATGCTGGAATGACATGTTATTTACTTCAGGTAGTGGGAAAGATTTGTTGGACAAGATTAATGATTCTTAATCACCAGTTCATGATTTTGTTCAACAACAAAGAGAGTTGGTAGAAGATCTCCGAACTTAGTAAATTTACGCTCCATATACATCTCTGCTAAGTTGATAATGTTGGGGTGAAAAGTTGATAGTGTTTTATCGATTTTTCATTTCTCAGTAACTTTCTCACCACACATTATGAGCGTAAAACTTATTTTAAATAAAGCAGAGTTGTATGTTCGGACACTCTCAAAATCGTGAGGTCTTAGATTAGCCCGATCATTTTCAGCGGCAGGTAGATAAACTAGTTTCTGGTGATCGAACTTATCCTTTACATTTTCCCATAAAATAAAGGGATTCTCGACTTCTAGGTACTCAGATTTTAAGTCTTCATGCATGTACTGTTAGAGAAAATAATAGAGGTAAAGTTTTCTTCGGTCGTGGATGTCTTTTCTGCATTTATTGTGTCGCTTAATTTCTTTGAAATCAAATGCAATTTTACATCTTGTACCCACGATAAATAATTATCCCCAGAAATATCCAATGCAACGAATGACAAGTTTGTAAGATTTGTCATTATAATCTGGATTTAACATAAAAATTATTAAGTTAAATTATCATCGTAAATATTACATAAAATTCTACTTAATTGGGTGTGTTAACAAGTACATATTAATCAACGTATATATCATTTTTATCATTGATATTATGAATAGATCTATATATAAAATGACAAATGGATTTTCACCTGGCTATCTGTTGCTCCAACTGAAGAACGAACATCGATTATCTCCGACCAATAATAAATTAAAGTAGATAATTCTACATAATAAATTAAGGTTACCACCATACTTCAATTACATAATATTTATTTATTACGAAATTTTCGGGAAAGCAATCAAGTAACTAAGTTTTGTATGTGCGTACCTGTTTAGCAAATCTTATAATTCAGCTCATTAGCTTATAAGTCCGCAACAGCTTATTGACGAATGTTTGTCGATCCAACTTATAAGTTGAATTTACAACTTATAAGCTGATAAGTTGAATGTTAGTAATGACGTACTTTTTCTCAACTTATTTTTGATTTTTTATTTTTTTATCAATTTTAGTTTTAAAATAAATTTTTTAAATGTTAATTTAACTTAAAATATAAGAATTAAGATAATTATATTTAAAAATTATTTATTTTAGTTCATTTAAATAAAAAAAAGTCTGACTTATAAGTTAAATTATCCAAACACGTGTATAACTTATAAGGATTTATCAACTTATCAGTCAATTATTCGGTTTAAGTCATAAATTAATTATTTTAAGATTTACTAAACCGGCACTTTATTCTGATCGCAAATATGTTGTAAGTTTCCATGTATTATGTGTTTGATATTTTAATGTTTAAAAGTAAGTCTGAAAATCTTGTTTGAGAAGTTTGTTTCTGTGTGGATAACTTGTATAATCCTGTGTAAAGATCCAATGTCAAAGCACTAGAATGGCGATTTTTTTTTTTGGAGAATATGAGCATTTAATTTTGGTTTTGACAGATCGTAAAATTCGAATGTGTTTTTTTTGCCTTTTTGGGAGGTGTTCTGCATTTCTATGTTGCTGGTGCCTCCGATTTTTGTCACGTTATCCAGATGATTGGTGATTTGTAGAATTAAAATTAGGTAAATTGTTAATATGACCGGTTTTCTTCCATTTTATTAGATATATTACAAATTTGATGTTATCATTCTAGCTTGGCTTTAGTATGTAGCTTCAACTTCAAGCATATTACAGCAAGCTGGACTATTATAGTTTTCTAGGTAGCCAGTGAACGGTACCAAATTTTCCTATTTCAGTTATTGGTCTAGTTTGCATCTTAAGACATTCATGTTGAGTCCTCATGAAGCATATTTGCTATAAATCTCTTGTTGCTTATGTTACTGTTGCTCTATGCTATTGTTGGTTACGTTATTACTATACCTATATGAACACCAGTGTTGTTATCGTAATTGTTCCGACCCCTGGTTTGAACTCCGATTTAGCTGCAGAAATAATATGTGCACAACTGGGAACATAATTACAGAACTTGAAAGGCCCAACACCTCATGTTCCGGGTTTAAAATCCAGCAGCAGAGTGGACACACACACACACATTTCTTTTATGGTTGTCTAATGATGTAACTAGAATATAATTGGAGAATTGGAAAGAAAATTGTGGATTGACTGCTATGTCTTTTGTAAGATTAGAAAGGAAGATACAAACATATGATCTGTGGTTTCAACATAGTTTGACTACTATGTCTTAATTATGCCGACGTTAATTTCTTAAGTTGCCCAACATCGATATTTCAGAGATTTTCTGCACCATCTGCAGCGATCGTAGTATAGGAGTGGAGGCATTGTTTCATGCTGGTTTTGGGTTATAAAGGAGTGTTCTAAAAAGGACACAAGTAGCTGTTGGTAAAAAAACTTTCGACTTTGTAGGAGTTTCAAGATAAAAGAGTGCTGCAAATTCATAAACTCGCAGATATTTCATGATCAAACATCAAATTCCCCAAGCTTGCTCACGCTGGCTATTAGTGCACATTATCTTTTGAAGAATAAAGCCTAAGTTGACTCTTCTAAGTACTCGAACCTAGTCCCTCCGTAAACCGAGCTCCGATACCAACAGACTACATATAGCTATTGTTGTATTTTAACGCCGAAAAGGGGTTTTTGATATTTATTATGTCTGCGATCTTGTTTGAGAAGTTTGTTCCTCTCTGATTAACTTTTATAACTGTAAAAGTGAGGATGCTACATACATTTAACGGGCGAGCTTGTCATGTGTAATGCTAAAATAATCATATTATGCCACTAAAGTGATTGTTATAAAACTTATACATATCAATTCATCTCCTTCGATAGAAGTTTTTGCTTGCAATCCTCTTCGAGATTCATAGCATGTAACTGACCCGGTAACCCATACCCTATATAAAATGGCAAATGACAGAAATCTACTAGAGGGATAATGCATGAAATACTAGACGACACCGGCTCAGCCATTATTTTCATGGAGAAGACGGAATCAACTTCACGGGGGATTCTGATTTGACTCTTCAAATTGCTAAAAATTTGACTGTGTTGTTTTGGGGGGGGGGGAGGGGCACCAATACTTAAAACTCACAAGTCTCGCCTTTTTACGATATAAATCCTAATTGTCGGCTGCTCTACCATACCAACACTCCTTGTCAATTCTAATTTTGATTTAGAGATCAGCTATTTCATGTTGGTTGGTCCTTAGATCTTCAATGGGACTAGTTGTAAACACACTCAAACAATTTTTCTTCTAATATGTTGTACAAGTACTATTATAGACAAATTTTCAGACTGTTGGATGGCCTCTAGCGGCGTTATGGGGCTGCTATGGTCATTTTAAGCTGCTGCTAAGCGTGAGGAGCATTTTGGAGGCAGAGAAGGTGAAACGGGGGGCTGAACAATAACACAATTTACTCTGCATAATTAATCCATCAAAATTGGCTCAAACAGAAAAGCATAATCATACATCATTTTTAATTTTATCCAATGTAGTGACTTTACACATCCAACAATCGCATCAACAAACACACAATACTTTTGAGTTCAAAAACACACAACAGACAACAGGGTTCGCATACACCAAACACACACAAACTTACAACCTAGTGGTTCATTTGCAATGCTACTAGTTGACTCGGACCGGCAAATTATATATAATTCACAAACTATTAACCATGGTACTTAAAGTAGCTAGTCATTACTTTACCATATGTGTTTGTGCAACAAGGTTGAAAATATTAAAATAGTGATAGGAAAATTTAGATCAGCTAAAACATCTACACTGGGGTTGATACATATTCATTAGCAGATATCTCTAAGGAACAGAAGGCAGCACTCCAGGAAGAATATTAAGAACTCTGTTGTGAACAGCTAATCTGGGCTTTCAGAACCTAACTAAAAGTACTTTTCATTTATACGAGTGAACACACACGCAAGGATCTCAATTCTGCGAACCCTGGTTACTAAAGTTGTCCCACACTGTTCATTTTTACAATCTGCACATCCACCTTACGGGGATTCTCTTCCCCATCAGCAGGGTTTATAGAGTAGAACAATAGGTCTATTCTAGCAAAACATAAACAGAAAACCAAACCAGTTATGTTTTAACATTGCTTTAAATTTAACATAAACCCACACTAGTGTACACCATGAACTGTAGCTCTAATCTAAATTAAACGCATAATTATATGGGAAAAAGAAAACAAGCGGACAAGGGTAGACAAAGCACAAACCTAAGAAAAATGCGTAATGTCAGCCTAGCGCATTTAAAAAAGGCTTACCACAAAAGGAAAAATGTGGTTCCTGTTTTGGTCTACAAACGCATTCTAAAAATGCGTAATGTCCACCTAGTGCATTTAATTCTTACTACGTATAAACGCATGTCATAACTGCGTGAATAGGGCGGTTGGCGCATGTTATTCGTATGTCAATTACAGAACTTACTAAAAAATACTTAGCACAAAAGGAAAATTGTATTTCTTGTTTTAGTTTATAAACGCATTTTCAGAATGCGTAAAGCCTCTTTAACAAAACAAAAAAAAAATCAGCACTCCGAGGAGTGCTATTCGGGGCATTTCAAGTCCAAACTGTGCTAAAAAGGCCAACACCCACAGAGAGAATAGCACAGAATGATAGCCCATGGCTGCAAGTCATATGAAGAACGTCACCAAGTACAAATTACATAGGATGTGCTAATAATAAACAAAAACATCTCTTGCACAAAACAATTGAGCATCCTAGCAGAATATCGAACTAAAACTACAGAAAAACTATGCTTACTTTACTAACCAGCTTTTGCCTTACCATCACCATCAACAGAGAAAATTGGAAGGCTCTCCAAAAATTCATCAAGATCATCGAAGAAAGCAGTTCCTTCTGCATTATCCTCGACCCCTTGTTCTGCCGTGCTGCCTCCACTTGTTCCCTTACCAGGCTCTTCAACCTCGTTACTGAACTCCACGTTCAAATCCAACTTCCCCATATCTTTCGCAACTCCGCCTGGTCGGTTGCTTGTAATAACACTCGCTTCTCTGTTACTAGTAGTACCAACCGGTATACTAGGCACCTCCACATCAGGAACACCAAAACCCTCACCCTCTTCAGCTGCACGTACAGGCTGTGAATTCCCAGTGTTACCCCGTTTAACCTTTTTTGACTTGTTCACTTTTGGCGACTTAACTTTTTTAGATGTGGAGTCCTTCCCCTTAGGGCTCCTAGCTCTCTTCTTCTTTTTCTCCTTAGTACTGTCCCAATCCTCATCAGAATCTTCTTTTGGAGGTACATCTTGAACATGATCTTGATCATCATCAATATAAACCCAAGGACCTGCATTTGGCTTCTTACTTTTTTGCTTTCCAACATGGCAACTATTCTCCCCTTGAGGAACAACAAACATGTTTGAAATAGGGTTCCAGGTCGAGGCTTCTGCATTCCTTCTATTGAAATATGATTCTGAAACCCCAAATGGGAAAAAAGCCCAAGTACAAAAGTAAGCATCTTTACCGTCAGCTGCCGATGGTGGGGTAGAAAACTCAACAGCATGAAATGCCCTCTTACAAGTTTGGCATAGAAGTGTACATTCAACATAACGCTTTGGGTATTCATACATATGATAGCAATATGGGCATCCAGTCCAAAAACTAGATATGTCAGTTTGTTGGTTACCATCAATCTGTCCACTTTCTTCTCCAGCTACTGGTCTTGCCTGTTGCCCCGCCTCCAAAGACTTTTCATTTTCCCCATGAATCTGAGATTCAGCTGGAGACTTCAATGACTGTGTTTGTGGCTTTGATTTTTGCAGTGGCTTCAATTTTGCCTGTGATTTTGGGGGTGGCTTTAATTTTTCCTTTGACGGGGGCTGTGACTTTTCCTGGGATTTAGGCTGTGGCTGTATTGTCTGTGACTCTTGCTGCAGCGGCTGTGACTGCAACTGTGGCTGCAATTGCAGTTGAGGCTCTGATATTGTTTGTGTTTGATGTTGCAGCTTCTCACACCCCGTCAAAGGAGATTTTGGATTAGATGAAGGCAATTGCACCACAGGCACAGGCACAGGCTTCAGCATAGGCTGTGGCGCTATTGGTTGTGTCTTGGGTAAAGACGGTTCTGGTAAAGGAAGAGGCGGCTGCTGCTGAGGTGGAGGTGGAGAGTGAGACAAAGGCTGCTGAAGCTGAGTTCGAGGTGAAGGTTGTTGCCTAGACTGATGTGAAGCTATAGGCAATTGTTCTTGGGGTTGAGGCTCAAGCTTAGGCACCGGTAGCTGATTTACAATCTTTTGTACCTTAGGCGTAGGCATAGGCTGGAGCAATGGATTTTGTGGTGGAGGCGTAGGCTGCCGTAAAGGGTTTTGAGGGGGAGGTGTAGGCTGCCGTATAGGGTTTTGTGGAGTTGGTGTAGGCTGACGTAAAGGGTTTTGTGGTGGAGGTGTAGGCTGGTGCAAAGGTTTTTCCGGTGGTGTAGGCTGGTGCAAAGGCATTAGTGGTTCAGGTTCAGCACGAGTCAATGGATTTTGCTGCTGAGAATGTTGCCAGGGCAAATGCTGTTGTGCTACTGGGTGATACAATTGTGACTGAGGAAGAGCTTGTTGCTGCTGACGCGGAGGGGGAGACTTAGGCAAAAGCAGCTGGGTTTGCGGCTGGTGTGACTGTGCTGGAGGTGTAGGCTGTTGGGGTGGGGGTGTGGGCTGACGCAAAAGCTTATGTTGTAGAGGAACAGCTGATGGTTGTTGCGACTGTGAATGATGCCATGGTAAAGGTTGTTGTATTGCAGGTTGAGACTGAGGCTGATGCTTAGGCCAAGATTGTTCTGGTTGTGTTTGAGGTGGGGGTGTAGGCTGCCGAAAAGTCTTTTGTTGTTGCGCCTGAGAATGATGCCAAGGTAAAGGCTGTTGCTGCAGAGGCCAATGTTGCTCAACTTGTTGAGACGGAACTTGTTGTGGCTGAGGTGGAGGCGAACGCTGAGGCAACAGCTGTTGTGGTTGACCCCGATTCAACACCTGCTGTTGCTGAGTCTGCCTAGGTAAAGACTGATGTTGGTTCTGTTGCTGTTGCAGCTGAGACCAATGCAAACCCGCCTGCTCCGGCTGAAGTTGAGACCAATGTATTTGCTGCTGCGGAACCTGGTGATTCTGAGACCAATGTACAGGCTGTTGCTGCACCTGAGGCTGTTGGTGCCCCTGATTCGCCCAATTCTGCTGCTGAACCACCTGCTGCCCCTCATTCAAATACTCCACTCGTTGATTCGGAAACAACTGTTGCTCCCCAAACTGCTGCGGAAAATGTTGCTGGTGGTGATGCTGTTTCTGCAACTGCTCACTGTGCTCCTGTATAAAATTATAATGAGTACTCCCATTATGCTGTTGCTGTTGCAATCCCATCCCCACTCCAATTCCCGAGCTCGTTCCATTCCGCTGCTGTGGTTGTTGTTGCTGTTGCATTCCCACTCCCACTCCAATCCCCGAGCTCGCTCCCGTTCCCATTCCCCTTCCCATATCCCCTTGTATAAAATTATACCCAGCAAAACCAGTCCCTTCATTTCTAAGAAATTCATCATACTCAAATTTAGTAGCCGGGTTGGTCAAAACATTCCAAGCCTCCTTTACCAACCTAAAAGCATTATCCGCAAACGGAAAACTATTATTTCTCGGATCCAACAACCCAATCAACCTCCGATAATTCGACTCCATCAACTCCGAGTCAACACAATTATTCTCAACCTTTAACAACCCATACCAATCAAGATGGTGTTTACCTCTCTTCTTGTCACAAGTATCCAGTGTATCAGCAATAGCTAATATCTGCTCCGCTTGCGCCCTCCTCATGTCGGATTCTCGGACACGGCTCGCGTAAAGCTTGCACTGGTCGTAGTCACGGTCGCACAGATGGTGCTCGGCGGTGGATATGCACCGGAGAGCTTCATCGTCGCAATCGAAGGGTTGCATAATTTGGGGGTGAAATGAAATGTTTCAGAGGCGGCTCTGTGTGTTTTATTTGTGTCTGAGAGTTTTTGCGCCGTTGGATTTGGATTGGACGGCTGGGATTGAATTTTAGGGTCTTTGTGTGCGTGTGTCTGTGTGTGTTTGATTGGATTTGGTTATGTTATGACTTGCGAACATTAGTTTTGGAGAACGTGTGCAACGTTTTCAGAACGTAAACGTACTCTGGGGGTTTGTGTTTCAAATTTTGAATTTTTTTCAACTATATTCAAAAGATTTTCTTACCAAAATTATTTTCTTTGTTTTGAAATAACTTTTTGCGACACTGTTCCGCTTTCTACTTAACTTTTTTTATAAAATGAAAGTATTTGACTGAATTTATTACGTATAAAAAGGTTTAAAATATTCTCTTCGTTTCAAAATAATCGTTTATTTTTTTAAAAAAAATACACATATCTAGAAACTCCAACCTTAATAATAAAATTATATTACTATTCAAATTTATTGTATTCACTACATAAAATACATAATTTTTTATAATATATAGTTAATTTTGTAAATAAAGACTAGTAATTGGTGTAGACTTTATCTTGAAAATATAGACTAACCTATATAATTGGAGCAGTGATATTAAAATGGTAAGTGCACAATAATTTTAAAACGAAGTTTTGCTATAAAAAAATGGAATGTTATTTTTAAACGGTGGGATTAATAATTATATACATATACGAACCATCTTCGGTTGGGATTTAAATTTAGAGTATACCGTTTCGAACCCGACCCGAAAATTCAAAACCCTTTTCATTTCGACCCAAACCCAACCAAATTCGAAACCCGTGTTAATTTATGAATAATATTTTATGTATACATGTAAAGTCCTAACTTGAAGTAGTATTAATAAAACTTTATAGTTTTGTCATTCTGTTGGATTATTCGCTCTTTGAAGGATTAATACAGGTAGGTTCGTCTGAGGTTGAGGCCATGGCTCGGGTTTGCAAATTTTACACTCTAAAATTACTTATTTGGAATCAACTATATCTTTTATGATGAACAAAACATATATCATAATTATTCATTAAATAGGTGTAGTTGTCAACGGCTACTTATCATTGGCTGATAGCAGTTGATAGAGTAGTTTATCGACTAATAAGTTTTTGCAGCATTTATCATGTAGATCTCAATAATCAGTCATTAATATAATTATTCATTCCATGAGCATAACTAAGTCAATGAAAAATTGAATAAGATGATTAATTATAAATATGAAATGTCATGTAATTCTGTCTAAGTGAAGTGAGTCATTAATGGCTAAGGAGAATAGACTATTAATGGCTAACGGCATCAGCTCATCAACTGCTAAGAAGTTTACACTATCAATAGCTAAAGTAGCAAGGAGCAATTGAAAGTAACTTGACAGAGTATAGATATCAAATCTTACAAAACACGTGGGTTGATAAAAGATCTCCGTTTGAAAATGGGAGCCAAGACAAAACATGCATGTGATCTTTGATTCTGAAGAAGAAGAAACATTCTATTTTTGTGCTTGACAAATTGGAGGGTTATTCAAAGTAATACATCAAGATAAAATCTAGTCTCCTTTGTCAATCTTCACGGGAAAGAATGTAGAAGCAATCTTACTGGATTTAGAAGACTGTGCGTCGAACTGACTAGTAAAGATTATAACTTAGTGATATATTAACCAAGCTATAACAGTGTCTTTTCTAAGAAATAAGTATAGAGTTTTTCATAAAGTTTAGTTGAGCGGACTATCTCTGAAGAGAAACACTGTAAAAAGAAGCTTTGTAATTCTTGTAATTTGCACAAATTATTTTTTCAATATATAACTAAAGTGGCAAGTCAAAAATAAACCACCTGAAATATTTATGTCTTGTGCTTTTATTTCAGTTTAGCAACTGTTCAAGTTTAAAAAAGTTAAAAATTGTAATTTGTATTCAACCCCCTCTACAATTACTCCAATATTGATTGTTAGTACATAAGAATTGGTATCAGAGTAAGTCTTCAATTTACAGAGGGTTTAAGGATCTTGAAGCTATATTATCAATCATGGAGAAGAAGGATGTTGGTGTGAAGATTACAATTCTAAACAAGGAATTATATTCTCACTGAAAAGTAAAGATGAGGTTTCACTTAATGTCTCAGGATGAGGGTTTTGTCAACTGTATTGACAATGGTCCTCATGTTTCAACGGAGACAATCACGGGACTTGTAGCAGCTGATGGAACCATTGGAGCTGACAGAATAGTTGTGAAGAATTCAGATGACTACTCACTAGAGGATTGGGAAGAAGTCATCAAAGACAAGAGATCCATGAACATCTTGTTTAATGAATAGATTCTGACATGTTTGAATGTGTCATGAACAACTCCACAGCTAAGGATGTGTGAGATACCATTCAAACTCTGTGTGAAGGATCTGAACAAGTCAGAGAGAAGAAGAGGCAACTTCTCATACAACAGTATGAGTACTTTTACTCTATTCCCGGTAAAGGTTCCCGAAGTTGTTGAATGGGCTAAATTGCATGGAAGGTGTTGTGCAAGACATGCCTGTATAATAACAAGACTAAGTCACATTGATAACCCTGAGATTTAGTTGTATGATAATCTAAATCTGTATTATGTATTGTATTTCTTGAGTTTATAAAAAAGGTTAAAAGATTAGACTGGTGTATTTTTCTATAAACAGTTTCAAGCCTAAGAATAAACTCTGGAAGAAGATCAAACAAAGATCATGCCTCAGAGAATAGATGTAGAAGCTTGGAGTTGAATAGATCTGATTTATAAAAAATATTTTAAGTCAAGATATCAACAAGTCACAGATCAAGTTATATAGAGAAGTCATTTGAGAACTACATAATGAATTATCGAGAAGTCCAAAATGGCTTATAGAGAAGTCTCAGGGATATCGACAAGTCTAATGAAGATGCAAAGTTTGGAGATATCGACAAGTCATTTCTGCACGAAGAGATCTCAGAGATATCGACAAGTTAAATAAAGATGTGAAGATTGGAGATATCGACAAGTCAATTTCTTATTAGAGATCTTAGAGATATCGACAAGTCAGAATGCATATAGAGATCTTAGAGATATCGACAAGTCATTTCTACATGTAGAGGTCTAGAGACCTCGACAAGTCAAGTGCATGTATACTCAGAGACCTCGACAAGTCAACTACATTCATAGAGAACTCAAAGATCTCGATAAGTCATTATACTTATCAAGAGGTCATTTCTCTATAGAACAAACTGGAGATCTCGAAATGAACCTCAAATACAGTGATGCAGATAAGTTAAAGATTCAAGATTATCAATCAAAAAATGGTCTATTCACTTATATTGGAAAGTCTACAAAAGCAGCTTGAAGAGTGCAAGATCAAGGGCCAAGATTAACTGACAAAGGATGGTCACAGACCTACAAGATTCGCAAATATTTTTTAAGCCAAAATAAAAAGATTTAGAGATAGCTTAGAAAAAGGTTTAGTACATCTTATTGCATGTTGTGTTAACCTGTGTTTACTAATCTATAAAGTAAACACTTGTTAGATCACGAATTATCGTAGAAGGGGGGTTGAATACGATAATCACTAAATTAAAAAAAATCGAATCTTTTACGGATAAATAATTTAGTGCTCGGTTAGTGGTTATGTGTTCTTGAGGTTAATAGTGTTTAGCACAATAAAACGAGGAACACAAGATATTAGGGAAAATATATATTAGTATATAAATCCGCGAGGGGTGTTACTACACTCCGATAAATAAATTTACCGGCTACAATCTAAGAACAACAAAGTTCCTAACTTATACAAAGATCAACAAATTAAATCCTATACAATATTTTAGCTATTGTTTGTCTAAGGATTTAATTACCGGGTAACGATTATAATGCCCATATGAATATACAAGAGTTAAATCGGGCATTATAACGTTACTCCGGTGAGAAGAATAACTGATATGGATTTATGTCTATATCTCTTCTGTATCTCTTTGCTGCAAATCTTCAGCTCTTTGGGAGAGAAGAAGATAAACTGAACAACTCTGATTGCTCGAATTAGTTCTGCTGCTGTAGTGTAGACTTTATATTCAATTAAAAATGTGTGGCTGAAATTGAGCCACACAAATTAAATGAATCAATCAATAAAGTTGTGGCTGAGAAGTGAGGGCTTGCTAAACTGCGACTAATAACTCAATCCTGCGACTAAGAACTAAACTTGCGACTAAGAACTCAACTTGCGACTAAGTCCTCAACCTGCGACTAAGAACTCAACCTGCGACTAAATCCTCAACCTGCGATTAAGAACTCAACTTGCGACTAAGTCCTCAACCTGTGACGAAGAACTCAACCTGCGACTAAGTCCTCAACCTGCCACTAAGAACTCAAGTTACGACTAAGTAGCAATTAAGAACTCAAGTTGCAACTAGGTTCTCAACCTGCGACCAAGAAACTCAACTTGCGACTGCAAAGTTGGTTTTGCCTTAGAAATATTCTTCACAACTCCAACCTGCGACTATATAGCTAACTGGCGACCATTGTTTCTTTTTCTTTTTATTTAAGTTTAAATTGTAACTAAATTAATTTATAAAATAAACTTAAATATAACTTATATAAATAAACTAATTTAGATTTATAAAATAAACTTATTTAAAGTTTATAAAATAAATCATTTTAAGTTTATTAAATTAATTATATTAAAGATCATTAAATAAATTTATTTAATTAAATAATTAAACTTTAAACTTGGCCAACCCTTCGAGCAGTTTAGCTGTATACCCTGCGCACCTCTTTTCGTACTTTGGCAGATAAACGTTCAATTCAAGTACGTTCCTCAACTTAACAATTCTTGTATAAATAATACCCAGATTCCTTTCACGAGCTGTTGACGCCTAGTGCAACTGGTCTGGTTCACAGACGACTAACCCCAATTCAGGTCTTCGTATTATAGCTTTGGTTACATTGTTAAACTTGCAACAACTTTATCGCTTCGTACACTAACTGTCAATAAACAAATGTACTTTCACGGGAATCTTTTCTGGTACTTTAGACAACGTCTTCATTGCTACTACAATTTCGAATACTTCATTCTATGTTCTTCACCGACGCTTGAACATATAAATGAACTCATGTCACTGAGTATAACTTCAAGACTACAATTGTCTTCTTTAACCTCTGTCTATATTATGTCTTCAATTATTCAGATTCATATGCTTCATACACTGTCTATCTTCAATCAATGCCAATACACTGAAATCTTCTGGTAGCACTTATATACTGAATCTTCATCATTTCTGAAACCCTGAAAGTATTTAACCTTTATTCTTCATTGAGGCATGATCATATTAATGAGCTTCTTTCAGTGACCTGTAAACAGACTTCAATCCTTCTTCTAATCTTCTGATTCTTTGTATTTTCCTTGTCTTCATTTCTTCTGATTTGTTGTGTAGACATTGTATTATTAAACTATCATGTTCTAGTGTTGTTCTAGTGTTGTTCTCATGTTGAGTTATCACGTAACTGTTCGTACAGCTACGTAGTCTCACCAACAATCTCCCCTGTTTGATTGTTAAACTATTTGATTGTTAA
The DNA here is from genome assembly GCF_009905375.1 of Apium graveolens. Classification (NCBI taxonomy): domain Eukaryota; kingdom Viridiplantae; phylum Streptophyta; class Magnoliopsida; order Apiales; family Apiaceae; genus Apium; species Apium graveolens. The sequence goes on from NC_133647.1 coordinate 25,367,714, forward strand.
ACCTAACAAAAAAATAAAATAGAGAGGATAACTCAACTAACAACTAGAAAAAGTAAAGTGTGAGGACTTGTAAATAATGCTACTGATTTTCTGGATCAAATTCTGCATTTTCAGATTTCTTGAGTAACTGAAATGAAATATATTTGTTCCTCTAGCACTGAACTGATCTTCAAGTAGTTTCATCTTCATTTCCTTGGTTCTTCAAATCTTTGCCAGATAATACTTCTCAGTCTTGAAGTAATCATCAGCAACTTCTTTTGCACAACCATATTTCTTGTTTAGAAGCACATATCTCTCTTGCTTCTCCCCCTATGAGAATCAACTGCTTAAAGGAGATCACCTTTGTTTACCAGCTCTCCCGTACAATAGGATACGCAGATAAAAACCAATGGTACTCCCCTTTTGGAAAATAGCTTATCCCTTAATAAAGAATAGTGATGAACCAAACCACTTCTTCTGATCACTAGGAAATCACCTTCGTGTTTACCACCTCTCCCGTACAATAGGATCCGTATTTTCAAACAACAATGGTGTTGTGGTTATATGCTTTACCTTTTTCCTCCTTCCTGTTATTTCTCCCCCTTAGTTGAGGAATCTTCCAAACTATTACTTAAGCTTTTATCTCCCCCTTAGAGAAGAAATGTATGCCGTTGTCTGAAGGAGTTCTCATTTTTACTTGGTTGGAAAAGAAATAACAAGTCAGAGTCTGATCAACCATGTCCTTTTAAATGCTGCAAGAATGTCTTCACTGTTGATCATCCTGTTAACCAATATTCCCAACTCCTTATACCTCCCAAAAGTGAGACCACCAATTGTTACGTCCCGAACTTGTTAGGTCCCGAAGTGTTCTAATCCAATCTGTAAATATTAGGTCCCTAAGAGTTAGGTTCCAGTCACAAACAGATTTGAGACCCAAAGTATCAAGAACCATGTTTAGGGATAGGGAATGGGATATGGTATTTCTCTTTCTTCCTCACTGTGAGTGTGTGATTCTGTTTCGTGTACCTCACAAGTGTTTTACTCTTCTCTCCACTTGTGTTTACACTCATTCTCACAAGTGTATCACTCTTCTCATAGCTCCAAAATCCAGCTGTACCTGCAAGGAAAAGCACCTTAGCCATTTTTAAGGAGGTCACAGATGGTGCAATGGGAGTTCGCAAATCCCCATCCTTGTTAGACTCGCCAGATGAATCCGAGTCATAATCTACAAGTTGCTAGTTTCCCTTTTAGGGTTCCAGATTTGAACTCTAGGAAGGAAAACAATGATCCAAAGAATTTAGCATAAAGATCAAAGTTCCCTTCTAATGTTGTTAGGCACAAAGCATGCGCTAATAATTCACGCAAGTATACGCATTCGCAAGTAATATAGAATAATTTCTAGTTCGTTCCCACAAAGACTCGGACTAATTATGTTTAATTAACACTTACTCACCAATGTATGATTACTTCTCATTGTCAAGACAATAACACTTAAGGTTGATTAACTAATTAATAACTACGAAAATTAAACACTTAAATTGACACTTGAATTAAAAATATTAAACTCACATGAGTTTATAACTTCATTACTACTTCATTCAATAGTTATTGTTATTACCCTTAGCATGTAACGGTGATGACATTAATCGAACAACATGAAACTGATAAAAGCCAACTTTCGTTGCACACGTACCATTCTACTAAGCATCCACAATTAAGATAGAAGTTGAATATGCATCAATTATGTTGAGACCCTATATGTCTACAGAATTTGACAACATAACGATTTAAGCGCAAGTTATTCATTATGATTACACAGCGCAAGTAAAACGGTTAAAGTTACCCACTAATCATGCATACAATACATGAACCTATGCTAGCATGGCAAGTTCTAAATCTCAAGATTCACTGTCGCTTCACAAGAGATTAACAGGCTATCTTATATGTTCGCGACGCACATAAGACGAATAAGCATAACCTATGCTAGATATCATACAATCATCACATACCAAGATATTAAACAATTAACCAAAGAAATCCATAGTAAATCCGCTACGACCCCATGATTACGATTAGCCCATGATAGAACTCATTATCACCATGGGTTCATATGAAAACATGATAATAACACGATAATATAAACTAATAAAAATACTTATTAAAACCAGAGTACGTCACAAGAGTATTAAGGTTCAAAGTAAAGAAAACTAGCATCCACTGTTACAACGAATAAAAGAATCATAAGATAACGTATGCTTCCTCTTCTTCGTTGTGGTGTGCTAAAACGGTCTTCTTAATCTTCTCTCATTGCTCCTTGCTTGCTTGATACTTGTTCTTTGTTGCTTGTTATTGTGAAACGTCTCCCAAGATTGCTTATATAAGAATCCACAAGAAACAGCGCCGTCAGAAGCCCACTAGAAGTCTAATTAGAAAATCCAGAATTAATTATTCTGACCCCAGGCGGGCGCCTGCACCTCTAGGCGGTCACCCCACATCCCAGGCGGGCGCCTGGACAGCTTCTGGAAAATTCTAATTTCTAGTCCTGATTTTGCTGATTTTTTCGCACAACTCCCCGCAACTGATCCCAAGTACTTCCCTAGGCTTATTTTGATGAATTCCCCCTAAATTCGCAAGTTATACCCTGAAATGCAAAAACACTAGAAAAATGCATCAAATACACAAAAAACTTGATTTCAAGACATCAATTTAAGCCATTATAAGATGTTCTAAGTGGTATAAAATGCCACTCATCACACCCCCAAACTTAAATTGATGCTTGTCCTCAAGCGTCACAGACTCAAAAATAAAATAAAAACATGCAAGAATGCAAACTACATGAAATGCAGCGATCCCCATCGCAATGACTAAACCAACCAACACATAACATCTCAACAAATGCAATTAGGCGACTAAAGCTCAATCAAATCACGCAAGCTAACATACAACTAGAAACGTGGTGTGTGCGAATGCTTAACAGATATGCTTCGAAACTAGATCAATTATCATAACTCAATTATCCTCAAGGTAATCACAAGATTATACGAATAATATATTCTAGACACAAAATGACTTATAATACTTTAAGATCACTGGAGCTTATTATGGAATCATGCTTTTATTCAACACAATAAACAAATGCTTATTTGATCGTACAATGAGCGAGGTCCACAAAAGACTTATGCAATGGCATCCATTTAGCGAGCGTTAGGTTGGCGGATCCCAGACTATAAAAGTCTTAGGTCACTAGGCACAAATCCTCTAAGAACTTAATAACTCGAATACCAAAGAGCTCACTCGTGATCAATTATGCATTAAACCATATTTTTTCTCTTTTTTTATTTCTTTTTTTTTTATTATTTTATTTCTCTTTTTCTTCCAATTTCTGAGCAAGTGCGTTTCGCTCCATCTTGCTCAACCCTAGACTACTCGCATACAATACGAGCCGGCTACTAGCCATTTGACGCCTAGCCACGACTAGCAATGAATTTCAATTTTTACTCCAATTTTCTCTTTTCATGCCTTATATCATTAAGAGCCTATCATACATTCTAAGCATAAGCAATAAATTAACCTCAAAAACCATCAAACCATGACAACAATCTAGTCCTTAAGCATACTCTAAGACTTAGTGAAATACAAGTGTTTCTAGCATGCATGTCAACCTAACAAGATTCAACATCCCTCTAACGCTATCACTACACTCGCATCAATATCACATATCAATTGGTAAAGCAACACAAAAGGGATCATGGACTATGCATGAGCTACATGACATGATAAATAAAGCTATAAATAAAAAAACTATATGGCAAAAAAAAATGCAACTATATGAACTAAACTACTATCATGAATATGCAACTACATGACTAACACACACATATGTTCCTTAACTACCACCCCCAAACTTAAAATCTTCACTGTCCCCAGTAAAGGTAATAGAAAGGAACACAGGGTATACCTACTCAGAGAAATCATCATCATCATCACCCTCAGAGGGTGGAGTGTCAGGAGGCGGATAAGCAGAGTCCTCACCAAAGACGGGCCACTGGATGTCAGCTCCAAGGCCTCTGAAAGCAGTCCCAAGTGCTAGGGTGAGCTCCTGCGCAAACCTACTCTGCGACTCATACATTGCATCCATCCTCCTCGAAAGCCTCCCGTACTGGACATCAGCCATCCCTGAACCATCACCTCCCTGGGCTCTAGAAGAACCTGCCTCGCCATGAGCCTGACTGGGCCTAGCCATCGTAGCTCCAGCTGTTGGACATTCTCCTGGAAGACGATATCCCAAACCATGCTCCTCGGGCTCTCCACCCGTCCACTCATGCATCGCATTCAGCGTCGATGAATCAATCCGATTTTATTTCAATTTTATAATCCGATATATCTTCGATTTACGATAAATGGCAAATCGGTACATCAACCGATTTAGTCCGATTAGCGATTTCTGTAACCATGATTGGAATGGGCTTTAGCCCATATTATTAGCCAGCCTGATTATTCGGAAAGGTAATCTACGACCTGTAGCCAAGAAAGGTCTTCCCAAGATTATGGGAATCTTCTTATCTTCCTCAAAATCCAGAATGACAAAGTCTGCAGGAAAGATGAGCTTATCCACCTTTACTAACACGTTCTCCACGATGCCTCGTGGTTATGTAATAGAACGATCAGCTAATGGTAGAGTCATGTAGGTGGGCTTTGGATCAGGCAAATTCAGTTTTTTGAAGATAGACAACGGCATCAGATTGATGCTTGCTCCCAAATCGCAAAGGCACTTGTCGAATGACAACTTGCCAATGGTGCAACAAATGGTGAAGCTACCTGGATCCGTAAGCTTTTGAGGTAATTTTTGTTGCAGCACAACACTGCACTCTTCCGTTAGAGCAACGGTATCAAGATGTCCAGTTTCACCTTTCTTGAAAGAATACCTTTCATGAATTTCGCATAGCTAGGCATTTGCTCCAAAGCCTCAGCGAAAGGTATGTTGATGTGAAGTTTCTTAACACCTCCAGAAACTTACCAAATTGCTTATTTAACTTTTTTTTTGCAATCGCTTGGGAAAAGGTGGTGGAGGATAGAGTTGTTTCTCCCTTGTATTACCCTCAGGCAGAGTGTGTTCAACAGTATTCTTCCTTGGTTCCGCCTCTTTCTCCTTTTGCTTCTCTTCTCTATCTTCAACTTCAGCATCTCCATCTTTTGCTTTTTCAGCTTCAGCAACTTTTGCAGACCTTAAGGTAATAGCTTTGACTTACTCTTTAGCTTCCTTCCTTCCTGGCACTTCAGTATCGCTGGGAAGTGTGCCAGGTTGACGATTGAGCACGACATTGGCTATTTGACCAATTTGATTCTCCAAGGTCTTGATGGAAACAGCCTGACTTTTGCACAACAGTTTTAGCTCCTCAAAATCAGCACTAGAAGGTGGAGTAGCACCTCTTTGTTGAGGATATGATTGCCTTTGAGCATATTGCTGAGGTTGGTGGAATCCAGGTGGATTAAACTGCTTACTTACAGCCTGCTGGTATGGTTGCTGAACAACATTCTGAGTATTGCTCTAGCTGAAATTGGGATGATTTCTGTTATTAGGATGATAAGTAGCTGGCACAGGCTGCTGCGGTTGCTGATAATTGTTCACATACTGAACAGATTCATTAACAAGAGAACACTGATCCGTAGCATGAGTGTAACGTCTGGGAAATTTACGTCTGTATTATATCATATTTATAATAAATTATGTGTAATTATCTGTCAAACCCTAATTGCTACGTGTTACGTGTATTCTGTGTTATTCCGGTATTTTTAAGATATTTTATTTTGCATTCATAAGTTTCATTTCAAACGTTTTACGACACAAACCACAATTTTAAAGCCAGTATTTCAAATAAAATAATGGGCCTTATTTTTCATCAAACGACTTTTACCATCGCATTATTCTGAACATCTAGACATTTTATAAATTTTCTTATTTTGCGAAAAATGACTTTTTCGGGCCCCATTAGGTGTTAAAAACCCCACAAAAATCACATTTTTATTTTTATAAAATTATAGGACTTTTATTTATACCATTTTTTTGTATTTTTGCATTATTCACAATTTTTGAGAAATTTTGGCATATATATTGCATATATAAATTATTTATAAATTAAATTGTAATACTCAAAAATTATAAAAATTAGGGCCAAATATTTTTATTAGATGTATAATTAGCCCCTTAATTTTATTTAGGGGTATTATTTTTCACACTATAAATAGCCTAATTATTAGTTAATTATAATTAATTAATCATTAAAATTCTGCAAATTTTCTGGAAATTCTCTGAAGAACAATTCGGGTCGGAATTCGGGTCAGAAATCAATCACTAATTTTGAACGTTTCTGAGCATCAAATCGATCGATGTGAGTATCCAAATCGATCCTCTCGATATGTTCTTTCGGTTTCTCGTATCAAAATCATGTTTTGATGTGTTAATTTTCAATTTCGATTTCTAGGGTTTATACCGATTTGGTACTTTTTGATTCTGAGGTTATTTGTTGAAATTGATTTTGTAAATAGCTTTATTTGATGGTTTATGATCGATTCCCACTAATTAATTTTACTGACGATTGCTTGAATTGATAGAACGATATCTAGGGTTTATGTTTTTATTTGATGTTTTTTTAATTAATTTTATCTATTTATTTATTAGTTAGTAATTAGGTAATTAATTAATAATTAAGGATTAAAATTAATCGAATAGTATTATTTAAAGATTCGATAATTAGTTAAATAAAACGAGTAATAGAATGATGAAATTAGAGTATGATTATTCGAGCGATAATTAATTATTCGAAGAATATCAGAATAATTATTCGTAACGAATAATTAAATACAGATAATCGATTAAATCATCGCAGTAGTTCAATAATTATGCGAGAAATGCGAGTAACTCGTAGTAATACGAGTAGTTAATCGTTGAGTTGAAATATGATTCGAATAATAATTGATTTATTCGATAAATAATCGATCTAATCAGTAATAATAAATTGTAAATATTTGTAATAAATTGTAATTAATCCTAATAATTATGAATTAATTATTTTAAATTATTAAATAATTATTTATTAATTATTAATTATTTATTTATTATTTATTAATTATTTAAAAATGATTAATTACTTCGATAATTAATCGAATAATTTTCAATAAATCATAACATATTCATTTTATTTCCAAAATTTATAGAAAAATCATTTTTGACTCTGATTTTTCTTAAATAATTATTTAAAAATTATTTTCGGGTTTAAAAATTAGTAATAATTATTTATATTGAATAATAAATTGAATTATCAGTGTTTAATTGATATTAATTAGACCGTTAGTTCAATTTGGGTAAAACGAAAGCCTTTTGACTCAGAAAAATGAATTTTTTTCATTAAAAATAATAATAAAGCCTAATTTCTTCTAGAAATTAGTTGACTTTGTTATTTGTTTGATTATCAGTCGAAGTGCGTGCCGAGAAGAGTCCGAAAAATTCCGAAAAAATGGGAAACAAGGCAGATAATGATCAGTGAAGCGATCAGCGAGTCGATTTTAATTCTAAAAATATTTTAACTATAAAAATGATTATGTACTTATGTGCTTATGTGTATTATGTGATTAATCGAGTCTTACTCGCTAATATATAATATACGAGTCAGTCTTAAGCGCATGGGTAGACAATGGGAACGATGTGAAGTCGATTCAAGATGCAATTGAAGTACGAAATGACTTAACCAGTCTATTTTTGCTAACAGAAGCTGAACCAGCAAGGCAGGTTGAGTAGGTGATAGACGAAGGTGATTTATTTGCAGTAAGTCGCACAGAAGGCAAGTTTCTCCCCTATTCTATTTTCAGAATAGTGATATTTCTTCAGATTCTTATCACGCTTGCACTCTTTTGATTCTCTTGTCTATATTTCATTTCGATTCTTTCTTATCCTTTCCATTTGACTTTATTGTTCATATTCCAATTGTAACTCACAATTATTGATATATTCTGGTGATTAGAATATGTCAAAGCATACCGATTGTTCTGGTTGCCATTCCAGGGACTAGATAATGATACTTTGGGGACCGGGACATTACCAGATCCTTGAGATGGGCCGTAGTGCCTGGGTGCCCGACAGGATCTGTATAGTGAGATATAGATCTGTACTGTATCCTGGCTGATCAGCAGGGTATAGTTGTGAACTTGAGTCCAGTTTAGTTGATTGGTATTCGCCAGTAATGACCTTCTTTCTATTCTCGCGGGGTTGTATCTTTGCAGATATACTCGGGTTACGGTTTTATTTAAATTGCTTTAACACTGCTTATATATTTTACGGACTTGTTGAGCAATTTTTGGCTCACCCTTTTTGTTGTTATTAACCTTATTGTTTTCAGTTAAGAAGGAATATGAAACCCATCAGGACTCGAGTGGTAAAGAAGCGGGTCAAGCCTCGGGATCCTCTCATACCCAAGGTGTTGATCCCAATCCAGGAAGAAAGCTTTGAGTTACCCGAACAGGTGGAATGTAGTTAGTGTGTGTGTTTGAATAAAAGATGAACATAGTTTAAAACTGATTAGACAATGATTTGTAATAAAGAGAGTTTGTGAGATTTTGAATTTTAATTTGTAATAAAAGTAGTTAGTGGTTCTTGTTTTCATACTTCAACCTAAAAAGATCCTGGTTAGTGTTAAAGGGGTTTAGATTCATTTCTTTATTATTTGTTAATCAAATTGTACAGGTTTGGTGATTAGCTAGTAACCCCCAGACTTTTACCCCGGGCCTGGGGGGCGTTACAGGTTTGGCATCAGAGCTGTAGGTTTGGTCCCTGAAAACAAGAACATTAGGATTAGGATAAGATAGGGAGATCACATAGGATAGGAATAGTCAAATAGAAAGAGTGGTGTTAGGATTTAGGTCAGATTTGAATAGGAAAGTATAAATCTTAGGATTGTTTAGTGACCTTTCTTCTTTCTTTGGTATATTATCAGATTGCATCTTCTGGTTATTCTGCGTATTCTGAGAGGACAGTCATCGGGCCAGCAACACCAGCTATACCTCTAGTATCTGAGTACATGTTTCCTCCTCTACCACCTCCACCACCATTGCCACGGGAGCCAGTACCACCAGTTCAGGGGATAACACAGGACCCTATAGAGATGTTCGATCCATTTGAGTTCTTTGAGCCGATAGTTCCTTTTTCAGTTGAGTATCAGTTTATACAGGGGATTGAGCCAGAGTTACCACCACCACCAGTGTTACCTCCTATACCAGTGCATGCCCCAGAGCTGGACGTACTTCAGATGATTTCAGTCGAGGGGATGGGAGAGCATGATGTGGATCTACAGTTAGGATTACCACAGCAGGGTGCACGTATACCGAGGGTTCCGTCACATGAGTCAGTAGGTCAGGTTGCACAACCGCATATGATACCCTACCATGAGTACAGGGTTATGAGAGAGGATGTGGAGTATTGGAGAGCACAGTGCCGAGAGATTTTGCATTAATTTGACCAGAGGGACAGAGGACCGTTAGTGGCCCTACAGCTAGATTACTATATGAGACAGAGGTTACAGTCGGTTTTGATGAGTGCCACTTGGGAGCTTGATGATTTGACCCATGAGGGACCGCCTTCTTTCGCAGAGTTCTACATGATATTCCGCTTGGTACAGACTTTGATCCAGGCACTTAGGGAGGAGCTGAGGCGTATTCCGCCTGGGTTTTGAGACAGTGACTTCGGAGTGCGGATGTATATAGATGCAACATAGTATAACATAGTGAGTAGTGTGTATGTGTGTATTAGTAGCTTGACCTGTAGTAGTAGTTTGACTTATAGTGGTAGTTAGACTTGTAGCCGCGGTGATAACCAGCAGAGCGAGACTTTTTGTATCAAACATTTACACCTGAGGCTGGTGTCATAGATATAAAATGAACTTTTTCAAATTTCTTTTATTTAAATTTCAGTCCTTACAGTTTTACAGCAGTTTCCTTCACTTTATTGTTTTACAGCTTTTCATATTATAAATTCTGAAGAAAAAAAAGAACAAACATTTTATTTAACTGCTTACATTTCCAGTTTTTATATTCAGCAATTATTTTCTTTATTTAAATCATGTTGGTAATACAGGATAAATTGTTTCCTTACCTACTATTAATTGTTTATTAAACTGTTAAAGAAATATCACTTGTTTTATTATCAGAAGATGGCACCAAAAAAAAGACTAGGACTGAGACTTCTAACAGCAATTCCGAAGGACAGACTAATGAGACCATGAACCAAATGTTCCATCTGATGCAAAAACAGATAGTAATGATGCATCAACAGATGCAGTATCAACAACAGTAAATTCAACAACAAATGTTACAACAGCCACCTCGTCCTGAGCCCCAGATACCACCGGCATTACCTGTTGTTACTTTAAGCAGTTTCAGTCGATTAACCCTCCAGAATTTGATGGGTCAGCCGATCCTATTAAAGCTACCACCTGGTTAAAAGAAATAGAGAAAGCGTTTGCACTAGTGAAGATAGGTGAAGACCAGAAGACTGACTTTGCTAGTTATTTGTTGAAAGGATAAGCAAATTATTGGTGGGAATCTAAAAAGGCTTTAGAGGGTGAAGATGTTATTGCATGGGATAGGTTTAAAGAGTTATTTTTAGAAAAACATTTTCCTCGCTATGTGAGAAATCAAATGCAGATAAATTTTATGGAACTGAAGCAGGGAAGTATGTCCGTGACAGAGTATGAAGCCAAATTTACTGAATTGGCTAGGTTCATCCCAGAACAAGTGGATACTGAAGAGAAACGAGTTCAAAGGTTTCAAGAGAGATTGTGACCATGGATTCGTGGACAAGTTGCAGTTTTTGAATTAACAAAGTATACCGCCGTAGTCTAGAAAGCCTTGATCATCGAAGGGGAAAGTGAAAAATCTCAAAGGGATAGAGGACAGGGAAGTTTCCAAGACCGCTCAAGCAGGAAGCCGGGATTTCAAACCCGGACAAATTTGAATTTCAAAAGGATAGGACAAGGTACCCAGAAAACAGGTAATCGTTTCCAAGCCCCCAAACAGCAAGGAATGGTCAGAGTCCCAGTGCCGTACTGCAGAACTTGTGGACGCAAGCACACCGACGTATGTATCAAAGCAGATGTGACATGTTTCAAATGCAAGCAGAAAGGACACTATTCTAACGAATGTTCAACAGGAAAGACAACAGAAATTACTTGCTACCAATGTGGAAAGAAAGGGCATATCGCTAGGAATTGTAAAGGACCAGCAATGACAGCTAGTATTCCTAAACTATTGGCATTACCTCCGTCACCGCCGCCTAATCAACCCAGAGCAAGAACTTTCAATATGACAATGAAAGAAGCAGTGCAGAATCCGAGTGTAATTGCAGGTACGCTTTCAGTGAATTCCGTAGATTCAAAAATATTAATTGATTCTGGAGCTACCCGTTCATTTATTTCTGAAGAGTTTCTTGATAAGTTACACTGCGAAATCGAATGGTTGGGCGAGACACTAATTATAAAATTAGCAAATGACGATCAAGTTCCAGTAGATTGAGTATGTCCTGCGTACGATATAGAAATAGCTGGACATCATTTTTCTGTAGATTTGATTCCTTTTAAGCTAGGAGAGTTTGATGTCATTTTGGGAATGGATTGGTTAACTTGTCATAATGCTCAGATCGTTTGCGCGAATAAGAAAGTAAAATTGCGAACTGCGGAAAATACAACGGTAATATTTAAGGGCGAAAAACAACGGAAGAAATTTCTGACAGTGATGCAGACCAAATGATTGCTTCGACAAGGATGTGAGATGTACATAGCTTACGTGTTAGATACTAAAAAAGGAAGTCCTAAACTAGAAGACATTCCAGTTGTATGTGAGTTTCCGGATGTCTTTGCAGACGAGCTTCCAGGGTTATCGCCAGATCAAGAAATTGAATTCACAATTGATCTAGCACCAGGTACAGGACCAGTTTTGAAAGCTTCATATCGAATGGCTCCAGTCGAGATGAAGGAATTATCAATACAACTGTAAGATCTTCTAAACCGAGGCATCATACGACCTAGTGTATCCCCATGGGGTATACCGGTATTGTTCATGAAGAAGAAAGATGGAAGTATGTGACTATGCATTACCTATCGGGAATTGAATAAGCTCACTATTAAGAATAAGTATCCTTTACCGAGAATCGACGATTTGTTCGATCAACTAAAAGGAGCCGCATGGTTTCGAATATAGATTTGCGATCAGGCTATCATCAATTGAAAATTAAATCTAAAGATATTACCAAGACTACATTTCGTACGAGATATAGATATTATGAGTTTCTTGTAATGACATTCGGTTTGACTAACACGCCAGCAGCATTTATGGATCTGATGAACATATTATTCAAGAAATATTTGGATAAATTCGTGATCGTATTTATTGATGACATCTTGATTTACTTAAAGACGGAAGAAGAGCATGCTGAGCACTTGAGGATAGCTTTGGAAATTCTGAGGAAAGAGCAACTGTATGCAAAATTCTCGAAATGTGAATTCTGGTTAAAGGAAGTACAATTTTTAGGGCACATCATCAGTAGGGAAGGCATCCAAGTCGATCCAGCGAAGATTGAAGCTGTGTTAAATTGGGAAAGATCAAAGACACCGACAAAGGTTCAAAGTTTCTTGGGATTGGCAGGATATTATAGAAGATTTGTCATAGATTTTGCGAAAATAGCAACGCCGTTGACCAAGTTAACTCGAAAAAGTGAAAAATTTGTATGGGATTACAAATGTGAAGAAAGTTACCAAGAACTGAAGAATCGGTTGGTAACCGCACCGGTACTCGTATTACCAGACGAGTATGGGAATTTCGTCATTTTCAGCGATGCTTCGTATCGCGGATTATGATGTGTATTGATGCAGCACAGTAACGTCATTGCATATGCTTCGAGACAACTCAAACCTCATGAACAGAAATATCCTACTCATGACCTAGAATTAGCAGCGATCGTATTTGCGTTGAAGCTTTGGAGACACTATCTCTATGGTGAGAAATGCGAAATGTACATAGATCATAAGTCTGAAGTACATCTTTACACAAAAGGAACTGAACATGAGACAACGTCGATGGCTGGAATTGATTAAAGATTACGATGTTACGATCAGTTATCATCCAGGGAAAGCAAATATTGTGGCAGATGCGCTAAACAGGAAAGAAAGATTAAATTGTTTAACTTCATGTGAAGAATTAGCCAAGGAATTTGATAGGTTGGAAATCGAAATTCGTGTACCTAATGAATCTACAGAAGCTATCTACGCTATGACTTTTCAACTAGAGTTGCTAGAGAAGATTCGCCGCTGTCAAGAAGAGGTGATGAGTCAGGACGGCGACTTAACCGGAGAAGAAATCACAACTCAGAAGGATAATGAAGGAATTTTACGCTTTGCATCGAGAATATGGATCCCTAATTTGACGGAATTGAAAGAAGAAATATTGTGAATTGCGCACAGTTCGAAGTATTCCGTTCATCCAGGAAGTACAAAAATGTATCGCGATCTGAAGGAAAACTTTTGGTGGCCAAATATGAAGAAGGAAATAGCAGAATGGGTAAGTAAATGCTACACATGCCAGAGAGTCAAATCGGAACATCAACGTCCGAGCGTATTATTACAACCATTAGATATTCCAGAATGAAAATGGGAACATTTAGCAATGGATTTCGTGGTAGAACTACCAAGGACTAAAATCATGATGCGATATGGGTAATCATTGAAAGACTAATGAAGTCGGCACATTTTCTACCAATTAACGAAAGATTTTCACTCGACAAGGTAGTGCATTTGTATCTCAAGGAAATTGTGATGCGACATGGAGTTCCAATATCTATTGTGTCTGATCGAGATCCCCGTTTCAATTCAAGATTTTGGAGACAATTTCAGGAATGTCTTGGAATTAAATTAAACATGAGTACCGCGTATCATCCGCAAACCGATGGGCAAAGTGAAAGAACTATCCAAATGATTGAAGACATGCTACGAGTTTGTGCGATTGATTCTGAAGGCAGTTGGGATGAGCACTTACCTTTGGTTGAATTTTCTTACAACAACAGTTATCACGCAAGCATTGGAATGCCACCGTACGAAGCATTATACAGAAGAAAATGTATATCACCAGTATATTGGGATGAAGTGGGAGAACACAAGATTTTGGGTCCAGAATTAATCCAACAGACTAAAGAAAAGATAGAACTTATTCGAAAACGACCCGTTGCGGCACAAAACAGACAATGCAAATATGCGGACCAAGTAAGGAAGGATATGGATTACCAGGAAGGAGAACACGTATTACTCAAAATATCACCATGGAAAGGATTGACCAGATTTGGCAACAAGGGTAAATTGAAACCACGATACGTCGGACCGTTTGAGATTCTGAAGAAAGTGGGAAAAGTTGCGTACGAAATAGCTTTACCGCCTCATATGCAACATATTCACAATGTGTTTCATGTGTCGATGCTTAAGCGATATAATCCTGATTCTAGGCATGTAATCGAGTATGAACCGATAGATATCCAACCTGATTTGTCTTTTGTAGAACAGCCGATAAGAATTTTAGATCGGTCATAGAAAGTGTTGATAAATAAGTCTGTATCTTTAGTATGAGTTTTGTGGAGAAATCCTATGGTTGATGAATCGACCTGGGAACTTGAGAGTGAAATGTTAGAGAAATATCCTCATTTGTTTCCATAATGAGATTCTGAGGACAGAATCCTATTAAGGGGGAAGGATGTAACGTCTGGGAAATTTACGTCTGTATTATATCATATTAATAATAAATTATGTGTAATTATCTGTCAAACCCTAATTGCTACGTGTTACGTGTATTCTGTGTTATTCCGGTATTTTTAAGATATTTTATTTTGCATTCATAAGTTTCATTTCAAACGTTTTACGACCCAAACCATGATTTTAAAGTCAGTATTTCAAATAAAATAATGGGCCTTATTTTTCATCAAACGGCTTTTACCATCGCATAATTCTGAACATCTAGACATTTTATAAATTTTCTAATTTTGCGAAAAATGACTTTTTCGGGCCCCATTGGGTGTTAAAAACCCCACAAAAATCACATTTTTATTTTTATAAAATTATAGGACTTTTATTTATACCATTTCTTTGTATTTTTGCATTATTCACAATTTTTGGGAAATTTTGGCATATATATTGCATATATAAAATATTTATAAATTAAATTGTAATACTCAAAAATTATAAAAATTAGGGCCAAATATTTTTATTAGATGTATAATTAGCCCCTTAATTTTATTTAGGGGTATTATTTTTCACACTATAAATAGCCTAATTATTAGTTAATTATAATTAATTAATCATTAAAATTCTGCAAAATTTCTGGAAATTCTCTGAAGAACAATTCGGGTCGGAATTCGGGTCAGAAATCAATTGTAACACCCCCAGATCCGGGGTCGGGGATCCGGGTCATCACGGTCTTTCTTTCCACAGTATCACTTCACTTAATTAAAAATAAATAACCTTATGTTGTGACCCCACACTAACACACACCACAACCCGTTATAGTCTCAGAGATGAAATTAAAATAAGTACAAGTCTTTGAATCCACAATTTAAAAGTTATTACAACCCAAAATGATTACTTGATAATTTACAGTTAATTGCCATTATGTGCCACAAGTTATAATTATACATAATTTGATTCTCAAAAGTAGAGTGCCTGGTCTACCAATAGATCTACCTCTGCAGCTATAGCAGCAACAACATCATCGGGAAGACGCGGGACGCTTCCCACGCGCTTGCGCTGGGTCTGCTGGAGTCTGGCCATCTTTCCTAACTGTTGTTGTGTGATGAAGAAATAAATCAAGAGTGAGCCTTACAGCTCGCAAGATAATATATAGTGATAACAATAATATAAGTATCTAAATGGATACTTACTAGAATCTTTTATCATGTGTAAGATAATTACTTACTAGATATAAGTAAAAACAAGGGATGAAGTTACCAGATACTTCACTACACTTATATCATTTATAAAGCTACTTGAACTACCACTGTTCAAAGTATAATGAGCTTTCAACAGTTCATCACATAGATGAGACTACAAGACAAGATTTGAATAGATTAAATCTTTGAAATATTATTAAAGGAAATGAAGTTATGATATACTTCATTAACTTCTGATATATATATATATATATATATATATATCCACATATACATCTTCTTTATACATTTCCTGAAAACCTCTGTCATGTAAAGTATGAACAGAGTTTGAAACATCCAATGAATTTTGGAAAGGAAAAGAATTTTGGCATAAACCAGGTATCTTGCTGATCAGGCAAAGATACCAATAAGTAACCTTTTCTACTAGTAGATGGACGAATTCCCCACTGGTCATCACCCTGGTCGCAATATGACCTTATGCTGGACTGCCACTCAGCCACTTATGCATTTGATGGACTCCCACTGAGCCACTTACACTATCATGGACGCCCACTGAGCCCATGTTGCTTATGCCGACTCAATAGATGGACTTACTTCCCGAACGTTGGGTAAGTAATCAATTCATTTACCAAAACTGCAACCTTGTTGCGAATATAAAATACACCATAGAGCCGGATCTCTCAGGTTTTGAGCGAGTATTTAAATCCCCTTTTTAAAAGGAAGATCTTAAATATAAAAATGAGTTTTGGGATCCGCTCTAACCTTTAAAAATCATTTTGAAGACTCGAAAACACTTTAAAGAGTGTTTGGAGTAATGCTGATTTAATGAAGTAAATCAGTCCCAATATATTTAGAAAATGTCTGAATATTATTATTTAAATAATATTCTCATAAAGATAATCCTTATAAAAATAATCGAAGTAGAAGTATTAAAACTTATACTTGAAATGGATATTAAATAACCAAAGATATACTTATATAAAAGTACTATCTTTATTTGAATAATCGAAAATAAGTTTGATTATTGACACCTTATTCTTTAATGAAATAAAGAATATATTTCAGTAATAAGCGGAGTCATAATACCTCGAATGAATATTATAAATAATATTCATAAAATACAGGAGTCATACATCCTCGAATGAATATCCAAGTAATATTCAATAATAATATAAAGGAGTCATAAGTCCTCGAATGAATATTCAAGTAATATTCAGTAATAATATAAAGTTATCGAATAACCCTTATTCGATTAATAGTTTTGAAAACTATAACCATATATATATATACATATATACAAAATCTACTCGGGATCCTCGACTCCCGGTTTTAGAAAATGTTTTCACCTTTTGGGTCCCTATAATAAGGGTATATGCAAATTACCGCTATCCTCTAGCATAGGTATTATCAACTTAACCAATCAGATATATATGGAAAGAATACGAAACAGGCATGCATATGTACCATATAACATGCTACAATATATCGCAAGAATTTGCTATAACAAATATGCATTTAACGCAAGATCATGCATATACACAAATACATCACAACAACAGTTATAACGGGTAGAAAACTTGCATGAGCGACTTGGGGTGATAAAAGGCTCGGGACGAGTCTGGTAACCTATAAACAACAAGTAAGTTGGAATTAAACCAAAGTCACTTGTAAATCTATACTTTAACTAACTTAGACTCTAACGCTTGTTTTGCGCTTATTGATTCTCTTAAGTCACTCGGGTACCCTCGGCTCCATCATTTTTAATAAATTAACCTTTACGAGTTTTAAGGCGATTCCTTCGCGAGTGTCTTACCAACTGCCTAACACACTTACCATAAATGTTTCATACATTAATTAACCATTTTTGGTCTTTAACCTATGTTTCAAAGTAATGCGAGGGGGAAAAGTTTCGTTCGCGAAACGCCGTTACTTGAAACGGTCGTTTCTCCTAAACCGTGCATCGGAATCGAACGAACTACATATCAAAACGAAGCTCGTAACACGAGATATTTATACATGGCAATGGTCATAATCTAGCAGGGGGTTCTCGGGTCCTAATGTTATGCGCAAAAACAGTCTAAAGAAAATCGGACGTTACGACAGCTATGTTTACGCGATTTCCCAATTTTAAACCATTCAAAAACCATCCCAATTCAACCTCAAATCAATCATACAACCAACATTCAGCCTTATCACATCATAACAGCCCCAATCAATTCAATTTTTAACATTCATACTTATGCCTAAGCTTGAATTTAACTATACTACATTCTTTTAACCAAAACAACAAGATTTACCATTCCATTTCAATACCACTTCAACCCAAACTCTAAACCACAAACATTAAGCTACAATATCACCATAATAATCAAAATCATCTTATTAAACATAGGAATCTAGGGTTTGGAGATGATATACCTTCCTTGAAGTGGTGGGAGTAGCTAGGAAGCCTTAAGAAGCTTTGAGAAGTCTTAGGGATGCTTGGATCTTAAAGGAAAACAAGAAAAATTTCAAGTTAAAAACTTGAAAACACTATTCATTGTCTTCTTTATTGATTTAATGAAGAAGATTGAGAAAGAATTGATGGCTTAAACTCATGATATAGCCCTAACTATGCATAAGGATGATTAGGGAATTAACTCACCAATTTAGGAAGCTTGGATCTTGAATTTTTGAAATTTCTTGCCTTTGGAATAGTAAAAAGCCGAGAGCAATTGAAGAATAATGCCTTGGTTTCTTTTTGTTTTGATGAAGAATGAATTATTTGGCTTGGTTGATTTGGTTTTGTTTTGTTTTTGGTTAATTACCAATTTAACCTTGATTTTGTGTGGTTAAAAATCCACCACATCTCCTTCCTTCTCATGTCATGCCTATGTCATGTTGTGATGTCATCTTTCCCTCCTTGTCCTCTTCTTATTGGTTGGGTGACATCACTCTCTCTAATCCCTTTGCTTAACTTCCTAATTGTTTGCCTAATGACCGCTGATCTGTTATACGGTTCGCTTAACTTTCATTTTCGTTTATCGTTTGAAGGATCATACCCGAGATCTTATTACTTAGGTTCCCATAACCTTTCTCAATACATTATATTCCTTTTTATGATCCTCTATTATAATCCTTTAATTTAAATCCTTTTTATCCTGTTACCTTATACTCAATTCTCTCCGTATCTAGTGTATTTCCGGGAAAAATCAAAGTGTTTGGAATTGGATTCTGACGATCTTTACATACACTCATATACTATATAAAGTACTAATAAAATCTCAGAATATCCATAATAGAACCCCTACATAGTGTGGCATGAAAAGTTCTCTCATTCAGCAAAAACACTATTCACAAGGGTTACAAAAAAAGTTGAAAATTTTGGGGGTTATTACAGTCTCCCCTCCTTAAAAGGATTCCGCCCCGGAATCAAACAGAAAACAAATGGGGGTACTTTTCTAGCATTGCGCTCTCTAGTTCCCAAGTCGATTCTTCTATATTATGATTCTGCCATAGTACTCTGACTAGCTTGATCACTTTGTTCCGATGCACCTGCTCCTTCTTATCTATAATCCTTACTGGCTTCTCCACGTAAGTTAGATCTGGCTGCATATCCACCTGCTCGTACTCCACTATGTGTCTGGCATCCCGATGATACTTCCTTAGCATTGACACATGGAACACATTATGAACTTGTTGCAAGTTAGGGGGTAAGGCTAGCTCGTAAGCTAACTTTCCAATCCGTCTTAATATCTCAAAAGGTCCAATGTATCTTGGGCTTAGTTTTCCTTTCCTTCCGAACCTCATTAATCCCTTCCAAGGGGATACCTTTAGCAGTACTAAGTCCCCTACTTCATATTCCTTGTCCTTTCGGGCTAGGTCTGCATATTTCTTCTGTCTGTCTTGGGCTGCTACAAGTCGCCCTCTGATAAGATCCACTATATCTTTGGTCCTTTGGACCACTTCGGGTCCGAGCATCTTCCGATCCCCCACTTCATCCCAGTATAAGGGAGATCGACACCTTCTTCCGTACAGGGCCTCATAAGGCGGCATTCCGATGCTAGCATGAAAGCTATTGTTATAAGAAAACTCGATCAACGGCAAGTGATCATCCCAACTCCCTTTAAAGTCTATTGCACAGACTCTCAACATATCTTCTAGTGTCTGGATGGTCCTTTCACTCTGCCCATCCGTCTGGGGATGGTACGCGGTACTCATATTTAACTTGGTCCCCGCACAATCCTGAAAGCTCCTCCAAAATCTGGAGTTGAACCTGGGGTCTCGGTCTGAGACAATGGACGCTGGGACTCCATGTCGCGTCACTATTTCCTTAAGGTAAATGTCCACCAGTCTATCGACTGTGTATCTCTCATTGATAGGAATGAAATGAGCTGACTTTATCAGTCGGTCTATAATTACCCAAATGCCGTCGTGATTGGCTTTCGTCCTTGGCAAGCCTACAACAAAATCCATCGCTATCTGTTCCCATTTCCATTCGGGAATCTCCAGGGGTCGTAAGAGTCCACTGGGAATCTGGTGCTCTGCTTTTACCCTTTGGCAAGTCAAATATTTGTTTACCCATTCTGCTACGTCCCTCTTCATGTTGGGCCACCAGTAATACTCCTTCAAATCTCTATACATCTTGGTACTTCCCAGGTGAATGGAATACCTTGAACTATGGCTTTCATCCAATATCTCATCTTTAAGCTCTTGAACATTTGGAACCCAAATTCGGTAGGAGTACCTCATTATCCCTTTATCATCTTTCTCAGTATGGATCTCCTCTCCAGTCATTGACTCTCTGCCTTCATTCATTATTTTCTCTTGGCACAATATGATCTTTTCCAATAACTCTGGCTGCATTGAGATCTCAAAAAGCTTTTCAGTTCCGGTTCCGGTTACCTTTACTTCTATTTCCATTCTCTCAAAATCCCTTATCAATTCTTCCAAAGTCGTTATCATTCTAAGTCTTTCCTTTCTACTAAGGGCATTAGCCACCACATTGGCTTTCCCTGGATGATAGAGAATCTCACAATCATAGTCCTTGATTAGTTCTAACCATCTCCTCTGGCGCATGTTGAGCTCTTTCTACGTAAATATGTACTTGAGGCTTTTATGGTCTGTGAAAATCTCGCACTTCTCTCCATACAAGTAGTGCCTCCAAATTTTTAAGGCAAATACTATTGCCGCGAGCTCAAGGTCATGAGTAGGATATCTAACCTCGTATTCCTTCAATTGTCTCGACGCATACGCAATCACTTTACCGTGCTGCATAAGCACACATCCTAATCCTTTGTGCGACGCGTCACTATATATCACAAAATCTCCTTTTCCGTCCGGCAATGCCAACACCGGAGCCGTTATCAACCTTTTCTTTAATTCCTGAAAACTGTTCTCGCATTTCTCCGTCCATTCAAACTTCTCTGTCTTACGAGTAAGTCGGGTCAAAGGGGCTGCGATCTTCGCAAAGTCCTGTACAAATCTATGATAGTAGCCGGCCAATCCTATGAAACTCCTTACCTCTGTGGGTGTTTTTGGCCTTTCCCAATTTGAGACCGCCTCTATCTTGGAGGGGTCGACCAACACTCCTTCTTTATTGATCACATGTCCTAAAAACTATACTTCATTCCGCCAGAACTCACACTTCGAGAATTTGGCATACAACTGCTCCTCTCTGAGTATTCCTAGAGCTATCCTCAAATGCTCTGCATGTTCTGTCTCAGTCCTTGAGTAGATCAAAATATCATCGATAAAAACTATCACACATTTGTCCAAGTACTTCTTAAATACTCTATTTATTAAATCCATGAAATCCGCTGGGACATTGGTTAATCCAAAGGACATTACCAAGAACTCATAATGCCCATATCTGGTACGGAACGCTGTCTTGGAAATATCTTCAGGTTTAATCTTTAGTTGGTGATATCCAGTTCTCAGGTCGATCTTGGAAAAATAAACAACATCCTTTAGCTGGTCGAACAGATCGTCTATTCTAGGTAATGGGTACCTGTTCTTTATGGTTAGCTTGTTCAACTCTCGATAGTCGATGCACAGCCTCATGCTCCCATCTTTCTTCTTAACAAATAAAACTGGTGCTCCCCATGGAGACACACTGGGTCTTATCATACCCTTATCCAAGAGTTCCTGCAATTGGATAGCTAATTCCTTCATTTCTAACGGGGCTAACCGGTAAGGTGCTTTTGAAACTGGCGCCGTCCCTGGGGCCAACTCAATAGCAAATTCAATCACTCTATCGGGTGATAATCCCGGAAGGTCTTGTGGGAATACATCTTCAAATTCGTTGACTACTGGAATATCTTGTAAGTTGGGCACCTCCTTCTGCGTGTCCACCACATAGGCTAGGTAGGCCTCATTTCCTTTTCGTAGCATCCTTCTGGCCTGGGCCATAGTCAAAAATTTCTGCGTCTGCCTCTTTCCTCTAAATATAACTTCTTTCTTTCCTGGGATATTTAGCTTAACTTTCTTCCCTTTACAGTCTATCTGAGCATCATTGCTAGATAGCCAGTCCATTCCCAAAATTACATCAAACTCCCCTAATTTAAAAGGAATCAGATCAACACTAAAAGATTGCTCCCCTATGCCTATCTCACAGGCGGGGTGAATCTGGTTAACAGGAATAATTTCATGATTGGCTATTTCTACTTGTAAGGGTTCTATCAAGGGTTCAGCCTTAAGTCTTAACTTACGCGCAAGGTCCTTTGATATAAAAGATTTAGTTGCTCCCGAATCAAATAAAACGTTTGCACTGACTGAATTTAGAGAAAGGGTACCTGCTATCACATCTGAATCTTTTATAGCATCCTGGACTGTCATGTTGAAAGTCCTTGCAGTAGGTGGCTTATTAGAAGCAGCCCTGCTTGCTCCCGAAGCTGCTGGTTTGTTCATTGGGCATTCCCTCTTCCAATGACCCGGGCGTCCACACTGATGACAAGTGGTGGTTGGAATGACGGCAGGGGTTGATGATGGGCACTTAGTTGAATAGTGACCTTCCCGACCGCACTTAAAGCAGGTTACTGGCTTTCCTTTACACTTCCCAGTGTGATTCCTTCCACATATGTTACAGGCTGGCAAAGGGGGTCGAGACTGGTTGGGATAGGACATTCTTGACTTCTGGCCGCCCTGGCTCACACTCACACTCATTGGCCGCTTAAACCCAGTGTTCCTTCCTGGTAGGGACACTGCTCCTCGATTAAATCTAGTTGGGAAGCTCCTTCCTGCGGAACCTCCACCCATGCTCATACTTTTCCTCTTTATTCCTTTCTTCTCTCTTTCCTTCTGCATCTATTCACTTCCGACTTCTACAATCGTTGCCTTTTGCACCAGAGTGGCATAGTCCGTAAGCTCAAGGATTACCACCCTATTCTGAATCCACGGTTTCAGTCCCTGCTGAAACCTCCTAGCTTTCTTTTCCTCGGTGCTCACAAATTCCGGCACAAACCTTGATAACTCAGTAAATTTCGCTTCGTACTCTGCTACCGATAAATTATTCTGCTTTAGCTCCAAGAACTTGAGCTCCATCTGGTTTTCCATAAACCTCGGGAAATACTTTCCCAGAAACAACTGACTAAATCTCTCCCAGGTTATAATAGCATCTATCTCCATGTTTTTCTTGGCCTCCCACCAGTAGTTAGCTTCTCCTTTCAGAAGGTAGGTAGCAAATACAGTCTTCTGTGCCTCATCGGTACTCAAAATCTCAAAGGATTTCTCCATTTCCTTTAACCATGCCCTTGCCTCAACTGGGTCGGCTGATCCGTGGAACTCAGGGGGCTTAAGGGACTTAAAAGCCCTGAAAGAGTTTGCCACAGTATTGTTATTTCCTTGAGGGGGTGGGTTGGGTTGACGTTCCAAATTCTGCCTTAGGAGTTGCATGAACTGGCCCATGGGATCCATGCCTGGGTTTGGTACTGGTTGCTCAACCTCAGTTTCTCCTTCTTCAGCCTCTATCTCAAATCCCTCAACATCATATGTTTCCTCTTCCTCTTCATACAGGGAGTCATCCTGTTCCACATAATCCTCATCTTCCTCTTCACTGTGTTCCTGGTTCTTATCATCCTGGTTATGGCTTCCCTGGTCCTCAGATCCAGGGTTCGCCCTAGTTCCAATATTTCTTGGCGGCATGATTCTGATGATAAAAAAAATTATTGGGAAAATCAACGTTAGGTCACAATCATATACAACATTGTGCCTTGCACAGCTTCATAATGGGGAGAACGTATATCGCAATTCTACTATTTTATGACAGTTCTAATACGAAGTGCAGTAATAATAATGATAAAAACAGTGACCTCATCACTAAGGAACTGAACTGAAACGAAACAAATATATACATAATACGAGAAATACATAGTTTGATCTGGTCAAAAGTACAACAGTGCTACAGTCATCTGTCCCAAAAGTGATACACAAGAGTTTATCTGTCTAGTCAGAAAAAGGGATGCTATATACAAGTTAACTATCCCGGAAAATTGGCTCTTACTAAGGCCTCGGCTAACTAGACAACTAGACTATTCCATCGTCAGTCCTGAATCATACACCGGAGCGGGTCAGCTCCCATACCCTTTCCATCGCACGACGGAAGATATAGTCGGCCTGCTGCCTGGAGATCCTACCATGCCTGTCCCCCTGGAGAGATCTGAGTCTCGCTCGGGACGTGAGCTCTATCCCCGTAAGCTCCCTCCTCAAGGATCGGGGTATAGAAGCCCTAGTCTCATAAGCTCGGGTACGCCTACCCGCCCTCTCCGCATCCAACTCCCTCCTGGCCTCATCCAGTCGGGCCTCGGCAATAGCCACTCGGGTCCTCAGAACATCCTGAACATATCCATGAGCTAACGAAGACTGCCTGTGGGCAGGGTCAAGAGGTGGTGAATCCGGAGCCGCTGAGGGTGCCTCCTCAGTCTTCCTAGGCTCGGAAGTATGGGTCTCTGAGCTGTCATCATAGGGAATCCAAGATAGTGGTGGAGGGGTAGGGGCTCTGACCACCGGAAGTGTGGGTAAAGGGGTACCAGCATACACTACCATAGGTCCAACACGCTCCTCAGCTACTGGGACCTCATCCGGGTCCTCCTCATCTGGAATAGCAATAACCTCTGTCTCTGACTCCTCTAAGGGGTCCTCCTCATCTGAAATAGCAATGACCTCCGTCTCTGACTCCTCTGAGGGGTCCTCCTCATCCTCCTCCATCTCAGGCTCCTCCTGATCCTCAACATCTAGCAGTGCCTCATCATGCTCACGCTCGAACATCTCAGGGTCCTCTATCTCAGGCGCCTACACATTAAACGAGCTAAGTTACTATCATGATACTTATAAGGGTTCCCGTAAGGGTTTTAACTGTCAGTGCTACTTTAAGTAGTCCGACCATGAACTTGGCAAGAGTTCTTATTATCTTTGTGAGTTTATTATTATATCGTCGCATCATCTCTGAGGTTTATAACGCTTAGCTCTGATACCATTTCTGTAACACCCCCAGATCCGGGGTCGGGGATCCGGGTCGTCACGGTCTTTCTTTCCACAATATCACTTCACTTAATTAATAATAAATAACCTTATGTTGTGACCCCACACTAACACACACCACAACCCGTTATAGTCTCAGAGATGAAATTGAAATAAGTACAAGTCTTTGAATCCACAATTTAAAAGTTATTACAACCCAAAATGATTACTTGATAATTTACAGTTAATTGCCATTATCTGCCACAAGTTATAATTATACATAATTTGATTCTCAAAAGTAGAGTGCCTGGTCTACCAATAGATCTACCTCTGCAGCTATAGCAGCTACAACATCATCGGGAAGACGCCGGACGCTTCCCATGCGCTTGCGCTGGGTCTGCTGGAGTCTGGCCATCTTTCCTAACTGTTGTTGTGTG
The DNA here is from genome assembly GCF_009905375.1 of Apium graveolens. Taxonomy (NCBI): domain Eukaryota; kingdom Viridiplantae; phylum Streptophyta; class Magnoliopsida; order Apiales; family Apiaceae; genus Apium; species Apium graveolens. Next base: position 25,393,532 of record NC_133647.1, read on the forward strand.
ATGAAAAAATAAAGCAAGAGTGAGCCTTACAGCTCGCAAGATAATATATAGTGATAACAATAATATAAGTATCTAAATGGATACTTACTAGAATCTTTTATCATGTGTAAGATAATTACTTACTAGATATAAGTAAAAACAAGGGATGAAGTTACCAGATACTTCACTACACTTATATCATTTATAAAGCTACTTGAACTACCACTGTTCAAAGTATAATGAGCTTTCAACAGTTCATCACATAGATGAGACTACAAGACAAGATTTGAATAGATTAAATCTTTGAAATATTATTAAAGGAAATGAAGTTATGATATACTTTATTAAGTTCTGATATATATATATATATATATCCACATATACATCTTCTTTATACATTTCCTGAAAACCTCTGTCATGTAAAGTATGAACAGAGTTTGAAACATCCAATGAATTTTGGAAAGGAAAAGAATTTTGGCATAAACCAGGTATCTTGCTGATCAGGCAAAGATACCAATAAGTAACCTTTTCTACTAGTAGATGGACGAATTCCCCACTGGTCATCACCCTGGTCGTAATAGGACCTTATGCTGGACTGCCACTCAGCCACTTATGCATTTGATGGACTCCCACTGAGCCACTTACACTATCATGGACGCCCACTGAGCCCATGTTGCTTATGCCGACTCAATAGATGGACTTACTTCCCGAACGTTGGGTAAGTAATCAATTCATTTACCAAAACTACAACCTTGTTGCGAATATAAAATACACCATAGAGCCGGATCCCTCAGGTTTTGAGCGAGTATTTAAATCCCCTTTTTAAAAGGAAGATCTTAAATATAAAAATGAGTTTTGGGATCCGCTCTAACCTTTAAAAATCATTTTGAAGACTCGAAAACACTTTAAAGAGTGTTTGGAGTAATGCTGATTTAATGAAGTAAATTAGTCCCAATATATTTAGAAAATGTCTGAATATTATTATTTAAATAATATTCTCATAAAGATAATCCTTATAAAAATAATCGAAGTAGAAGTATTAAAACTTATACTTGAAATGGATATTAAATAACCAAAGATATACTTATATAAAAGTACTATCTTTATTTAAATAATTGAAAATAAGTTTGATTATTGATACCTTATTCTTTAATGAAATAAAGAATATATTTCAGTAATAAGCGGAGTCGTAATACCTCGAATGAATATTATAAATAATATTCATAAAATACAGGAGTCATACATCCTCGAATGAATATCCAAGTAATATTCAATAATAATATAAAGGAGTCATAAGTCCTCGAATGAATATTCAAGTAATATTCAGTAATAATATGAAGTTATCGAATAACCCTTATTCAATTAATAGTTTTGAAAACTATAACCATATATATATATAAATATATATATACATATATACAAAATCTACCCGGGATCCTCGACTCCCGGTTTTAGAAAATGTTTTCACCTTTTGGGTCCCTATAATAAGGGTATATGCAAATTACCGCTATCCTCTAGCATAGGTATTATCAACTGAACCAATCAGATATATATGGCAAAAATACGAAACAGGCATGCATATGTACCATATAACATGCTACAATATATCGCAAGAATTTGCTATAACAAATATGCATTTAACGCAAGATCATGCATATACACAAATACATCACAACAACAGTTATAACGGGTAGAAAACTTGCCTGAGCGACTTGGGGTGATAAAAGGCTCGGGACGAGTCTGGTAACCTATAAACAACAAGTAAGTTGGAATTAAACCAAAGTCACTTGTAAATCTATACTTTAACTAACTTAGACTATAACGCTTGTTTTGCGCTTATTGATTCTCTTAAGTCACTCGGGTACCCTCGGCTCCACCATTTTTAATAAATTAACCTTTACGAGTTTTAAGGCGATTCCTTCGCGAGTGTCTTACCAACTGCCTAACACACTTACCATAAATGTTTCATACATTAATTAACCCTTTTTGGTCTTTAACCTATGTTTCAAAGTAAGGCGAGGGGGAAAAGTTTCATTCACGAAACGCCGTTACTTGAAACGGTCGTTTCTCCTAAACCGTGCATCGGAATCGAACGAACTACATATCAAAACGAAGCTCGTAACACGAGCTATTTAGACATGGCAATGGTCATAATCTAGCAGGGGGTTCTTGGGTCCTAATGTTATGCACAAAAACAGTCTAAAGAAAATCGAACGTTACGACGGCTATATTTACGCGATTTCCCAATTTTAAACCATTCAAAACCCATCCCAATTCAACCTCAAATCAATCATACAACTAACATCCATCCTTATCACATCATAACAGCCCCAATCAATTCAATTTTTAACATTCATACTTATGCCTAAGCTTGAATTTAACAATACTACATTCTTTTAACCAAAACAACAAGATTTACCATTCCATTTCAATACCACTTCAACCCAAACTCTAAACCACAAACATTAAGCTACAATATCACCATAATAATCAAAATCATCTTATTAAACATAGGAATCTAGGGTTTGGAGATGATATACCTTCCTTGAAGTGGTGGGAGTAGCTAGGAAGCCTTAAGAAGCTTTGAGAAGTCTTAGGGATGCTTGGATCTTAAAGGAAAACAAGAAAAATTTCAAGTTAAAAACTTGAAAACACTATTCATTGTCTTCTTCATTGATTTAATGAAGAAGATTGAGAAAGAATTGATGGCTTAAACTCATGATATAGCCCTAACTATGCATAAGGATGATTAGGGAATTAACTCACCAATTTAGGAAGCTTGGATCTTGAATTTTTGAAATTTCTTGCCTTTAGAATAGTAAAAAGCCGAGAGCAATTGAAGAATAATGCCTTGGTTTCTTTTTGTTTTGATGAAGAATGAATTATTTGGCTTGGTTGATTTGGTTTTGTTTTGTTTTTGGTTAATTACCAATTTAACCTTGATTTTGTGTGGTTAAAAATCCACCACATCTCCTTCCTTCCCATGTCATGCCTATGTCATGTTGTGATGTCATCTTTCCCTCCTTGTCCTCTTCTCATTAGTTGGGTGACATCACTCTCTCTAATCCCTTTGCTTAACTTCCTAATTGTTTGCCTAATGACCGCTGATCTGTTATACGGTTCGCTTAACTTTCGTTTTCGTTTATCGTTTGAAGGATCATACACGGGATCTTATTACTTAGGTTCCCATAACCTTTCTCAATACATTATATTCCTTTTTATGATCCTCTATTATAATCCTTTAATTTAAATCTTTTTTATCCTGTTACCTTATACTCAATTCTCTCCGTATCTAGTGTATTTCCGGGAAAAATCAAAGTGTTCGGAATTGGATTCTGACGATCTTTACATACACTCATATACCATATAAAGTACTAATAAAATCTCAGAATATCCATAATAGAACCCCTACATAGTGTGGCATGAAAAGTTCTCTCATTCAGCAAAAACACTATTCACAAGGGTTACAAAAAAGTTGAAAATTTTGGGGGTTATTACATCAATCACTGATTTTGAACGTTTCTGAGCATCAAATCGATCGATGTCAGTATCCAAATTGATCCTCTCGATCTGTTCTTTCGGATTCTGGTTTCAAAATCATGTTTTGATGTGTTAATTTTCAATTTCGATCTCTAGGGTTTATACCGATTTGGTACTTTTTGATTCTGAGGTTATTTGTTGAAATTGATGTTGTAAATAGCTTTATTTGATGGTTTATGATCGATTCTTGATAATTAATTTTACTAACGATTGTTTGAATTGATAGAACGATATCTAGGGTTTATGTTTTTTTTTAATTGATCATTTCTGATTTTAGGGATATCTGAGGTATGTTTGGATATGGGGTTTTGATTGAGGGTGTTATGAGCTTTATTTTAAGCTATGTAACGTAATTTTTGATGTACGATTTAAGCTAATCGGAATTTGACCGGACTTTAAGTCGGTATTGGCCGGAATCTTGTTTCCGGGGTTATTGATGTGTTTTGTTAATTGATTGGTGTTTAGAAGTAAGTTTAGAATTGATTCCCAGTAAAAACGAGTCCAAACGATTCGTGATTTGGCCTAAAAACGACTTCATCGGAATCTGGAAAGTTCGCCGGTTTCTGCTGCGTTTTCGCCGGAGAACAAGCTGTGGAGTTCGTCGATCACCTGCGACGTGGGGGTTGGGTTGCTGCAGATATAGGGAGGGTGTTGGAACAACTAATTGAACAGAATCGAGTCCAATAAACTCAAATTAAGCTCGCCGGAAACTGGTGGTATCGCCGGAATCTGGGTGGGTTGGATCGACCCTGGTCTGTTCTTCAGGACCCGTTTTCCTGGAAAATTCGACCCAGTTTTGATCTGAAAAACCCAATTGCTGATTTAGGATATTTGTTTCTGAATAAATAATTTACTTTTATTTTATTAAAATTAAAAATTAGATTTATTAATTCTAAAAATCTATTAAGAATTAGTTTAAAATTCTGAAAATTATTATTAATAATTCCTAAATTATTTTTATTTTGAATTTAGTTATTTAATTAGTTATTTAATTATTTAATTATTTATCTATTTATTTATTAGTTAGTAATTAATTAATAATTAAGGATTAAAATTAATCGAATAGTATTATTTAAAGATTCGATAATTAGTTAAATAAAACGAGTAATTGAACGATGAAATTAGAGTATGATTATTCGAGCGATAGTTAATTATTCGAAGAATATCAGAATAATTATTCGTAACGAATAATAAATACAGATAATCGATTAAATCATCGCAGTAGTTCAATAATTATGCGAGAAATGCGAGTAACTCGTAGTAATACGAGTAGTTAATCGTTGAATTGGAATATGATTCGAATAATAACTGATTTATTCGATAAATAACGTAACAGTTAATTGTATCGATTATTTATTTGTAAATAATCGATCTAATCAGTAATAATAAATTGTAAATATTTGTAATAAATTGTAATTAATCCTAATAATAATGGATTAATTATTTTAAAATATTAAATAATTATTTACTAATTATTTATTAGTTATTAATTATTTATTAATTATTTAAAAATGATTAATAACTTCGATAATTAATTAAATAATTTTCAATAAATCATAACATATTCATTTTAATTCCAAAAGTTATAGAAAAATCATTTTTGACTCTGATTTTTCTTAAATAATTATTTAAAAATTATTTTTGGGTTTAAAAATTAGTAATAATTATTTATATTGAATAATAAATTGAATTATCAGTGTTTAATTGATATTAATTAGACCGTTAGTCCGATTTGGGTAAAACGAAAGCCTTTTGACTCAGAAAAATGATTTTTTTTCATTAAAATAATAATAAAGCCTAATTTCTTCTAGAAATTAGTTGATTTGTTATTTGTTTGATTATCAGTCGAAATGCGTGCCGAGAAGAGTCCGAAAAATTCCAGAAAAATGGGAAATAAGGCAGATGATGATCAGTGAAGCGATCAGCGAGTCGATTTTAATTCTAAAAATTATTTTAACTATAAAAATGATTATGTACTTATGTGCTTATGTGTATTATGTGATTAATCAAGTCTTACTTGCTAATATATAATATACGAGTCATTCATAACCGCATGGGTAGACAATAGGAAAGATGTGAAGTCGATTAAAGATATAATTAAAGTATGAAATAACTTAACCAGTCTATTTTTGCTAACAGAAGCTAAGCCAGCAAGGCAGGTTGAGTAGGTGATAGACGAAGGTGATTTATTTGCAGTAAGTCGCACAGAAGGCAAGTTTCTCCCCTATTCTATTTTCAGAATAGTGATATTTCTTCAGATTTTTATCACGCTTGCACTCTTTTGATTCTCTTGTCTATATTTCATTTTGATTCTTGCTTATCCTTTCTATTTGACTTTATTGTTTATATTCCAATTGTTACTCACAATTATTGATATATCCTGGTGATTAGAATATGTCAAAGCATACTGATTGTTTCGGTTGCCATTCCAGGGACTGGATAATGATACTTTGGGGATTAAGTTTACTTAATCCTAAGGAAAGGGATATAACCGGATCCTTGTGATGGGCCGTAATTTCTGGGTGCCCGACGGGATTTGTATAGTGAGATATAGATCTGTACTGTATCCTGGCTGATCAGCAGGGTATAGATCCGAACTTGAGTCCAGTTTAGTTCATTGGTATTCGCCAGTAATGGCCTTCTTTCTATTCTCGCGGGGTTGTATCTTTGCAGATATACCCGGGTTACGGTTTTATTTAAATTGCTTTAACACTGCTTATATATTTTGCGGACTTGTTGAGCAATTTTTGGCTCACCCTTTTTGTTGTTATTCACCTTATTGTTTTCAGTTAAGAAGGAATATGAAACCCATCAGGACTTGAGTGGTAAAGAAGCGGGTCAAGCCTCGGGATCCTCTCATACCCAAGGTGTTGATCCTAATCCAGGAAGAAAGCTTTGAGTTTTCCGAACAGGTGGAATGTAGATAGTTAGTGTGTGTTTGAATAAAAGATGAACATAGTTTAAAACTGATTAGACAATGGTTTGTAATAAAGAGAGTTTGTGAGATTTTGAATTTTAGTTTGTAATAAAAGTAGTTAGTGGTTCTTGTTTTCATACTTCAACCTAAAAAGATCCTGGTTAGTGTTAAAGGGGTTTAGATTCATTTCTTTATTATTTGTTAATCAAATTGTACAGGTTTGGTGATTAGCTAGTAACCCCCAGACTTTTACCTCGGGTCTAGAGGGCGTTACAATGAGAGCCTGCATAAAGTTCACATACCATAGCTATCTGATTGACTCCATAGTTGGCTAAAGAATCGACCTTCATAGACAGCGCTTGGAGCTGCGCTGTAATAGCTGTAGGTGCATCAACTTCCAGAATACCAGCTACCTTCCCAAGCATCATCCTTTGAGTTAGGTTTTTATGCTCGTTTGCAGCCATAGTTTCAATGAGATTATAGGCTTCAGTATAGCTTTTGCCCCACAAGGCACCTCCAGCTGCTGCATCGAGCATGGGCCGAGATTGGGCCCCCAAACCATTGTAGAACCCAGTGATCACCATCCAGTCAGGCATACCATGATGTGGACACTTTCTCAACATCTCCTTATAGCGCTCCCAAGCTTCGCACATAGATTCTGTTGGTTGCTGCGCAAACTGAGTAAGAGCACTCCTCATAGCTGCAGTCTTGGCCATTGGATAGAACTTTACCAGAAACCTTTACGCAAGATCTTCCCAAGTAGTGATGGACCCAGCTGGTAAAGAATGTAACCAGTCCTTAGCTTTATCCCTCAGAGAGAATCGGAAGATCCTCAGCTTGATAGCCTCATCAGTAACACCATTATATTTGAAAGTACTACAGATCTCGACAAAATTCCTGATATTTTGGTGCCTATTCAGCTTCTATCTCTTTTGTGGATGTCTAGTAGAATGGTGCTCGTGCAACGAAAGTTGGCATTTATCAGTTTCGTGTTATCCGATTAGTGTCATCACCATCACATGCTAAGGTTAAGAAGAATGACTTTAAATGAAGTATTTAATAAGTTAGGATCCCATATTTATCATATATAGTAATTCAATCTCAATTCTCTTAGTTAATGCTATTTAGTATAATCTTTTAGTTTAATCAAAAACCAATTTGTTATATATCATAGCATTGAGCGATAACCATACATTGTTGCATAGGTGCATAAATTGAACTTAACCTAAACTAGTCTCTGTGGGAACGAATCTAATTTATATCTTATACTACTTGCGAACGCGTATACTTGCATGAATTTTAGCGCGTGTTTTCGCCCTATCAATTTTTTGTGATGAGTGGCATTTTATACCACTTAGAGCATCTTATATTGGCTTGAATTGATGTCTTGAAATCAAGTATTTTTTATATTTGATGCGTTTTTCTACTATTTTTGCATTTCAGGGTATAACTTGCGAATTTAGAGGGAATTCATCAAAATAAGCCTAGGGAAGTACTTGGAATCAGTTGCGGGGAGTTGTGCGAAGAAATCAGTAAAATCAGGACCAGAAATTGGAATTTTCCAGAAGCTGTCCAGGCGCCCGCCTGGGATGTGGGGCGATCGCCTGGAGGTGCAGATGCCCGCCTGAGAGATGGGGCGGCTGCCTGGGATCGGAATAATTAATTCTGGATTTTCTAATTAGACTTCTAGTGGGCTTTTGACGTCGCTGTTTCTTGTGGATTCTTATATAAGCAATCTTGGGAGACGTTTCACAATAACAAGCAACAAAGAACAAGTATCAAGCAAGCAAGGAGCAAGGAGAGAAGATTAAGAAGACCATTTTAGCACACCACAATGAAGAAGAGGAAGCATACATTATCTTGTGATTCTTTTATTCGTTGTAACAGTGGATGCTAGTTTTCTTTACTTTGAACCTTAATACTCTTGTGACCTACTCTAGTTTTAATAAGTATTTTTATTAGTTTATATTGTCGTGTTATTATCATGTTTTCATAAGAACCCATGATGACGATGAGTTCTATCATGGGCTAATTGTAATCATGGGGTCGTAGCGGATTTACTATGGATTTCTTTGGTTAATTGTTTAATACCTTGGTATGTGATGATTGTATGATATCTAGCATAGGTTGTGCTTATTCGTCTTATGTGCGTCGCGAACATATAAGATAGCCTGTTAATCTTTTGTGAAGCGACAGTGAATCTTGAGATTTAGAACTTGCCATGCTAGCATATGTTCATGTATTGTATGCATGATTAGTGGGTAACTCTAACCGTTTTAATTGCCCTGTGTAATCATAATAAATAACTTGCGCTTAAATCGTTATGTTGTCAAATTCTGTAGACATATAGGGTCTCAACATAATTGATGCCTATTCAATTCTATCTTATTTGTGGATGCTTGGTAGAGTGGTACTTGTGCAACGAAAGTTGGCTTTTATCAGTTCCGTGTTGTTCGATTAATGTCATCACCGTTACATGCTAAGGGTAATAACAATAACTATTGAATGAAGTAGTAATGAAGTTATGATCTCATGTGAGTTTAATATTGTTAATTCAAGTGTCAATTTAAGTGTTTAATTTTCGTGGTTATTAATTAGTTAATCAAACTTAAGTGTTATTATCTTGACATTGAGAAGTAATCATACATTGGTGAGTAAGTGTTAATTAAACATAATTAGTTTGAGTCTCTATGGGAACGAACTAGAAATTATTCTATAAAATAAAATAAAAACTATATGAAAAAAAATATGCAACTATATGAACTAAACTACTATCATGAATATGCAACTACATGACACACACACATATATTCCTTAACTACCACCCCCAAACTTAAAATCTTCACTGTCCCCAGTGAAGGTAATAGAAAGGAACACAGGGTATACCTACTCAGAGAAATCATCATCATCACCCTCAGAGGGTGGAGTGTCAGGAGGCGGATAAGAAGAGTCCTTACCAAAGATGGGCCACTGGATGTCAGCTCCAAGGCCTCTGAAAGAAGTCCCAAGTGCTAGGGTGAGCTCCTGCGCAAACCTACTCTGCGACTCATACATCGCATACATCCTCTCGGAAAGCCTCCTGTACTGGACATCAGTCATCCCTGAACCATCACCTCCCTGGGCTCTAGAAGAACCTGCCTCTCCATGAGCCTGACTGGGCCTAGCCATCGTAGCACCAGCTGCTGGACGTCCTCCTGGAAGATGATATTCCAAACCATGCTCATCGGGCTCTCCACCTATCCACTCCTGTATCGTATTCAGCATCGATGAATCGATAGGAGCGGTCGGCATCTGCAGCTGCTCATAAGAAGGTCAGTGGACTCCAACTGCCTTACACAGCTTCGTGACAACAGAGGCATAAGGGATGTTATTATGCATCCTCCCCCTAAAAAACTTCAAAATCCCTTGGTAGATGAACTCAACAAGGTCCACATAATACTCCTCATTTAAAATCCCCCACAACAACTTGGCTCTCTCAACTATAACCTCATGTGCATACGAAGAAGGCAAAATATTAGCACAAATAAAGGCATTTCATGCACGGGCATACCTGTTCATCGCAACAGCCGGGAAAGAACGATACTCATTAGATCCCGTCTTAAACTTCCACATCGTGCCCGGCTGACAGAGAGTAGCAATAATCAAATCCGAGTAAAAATCCTTAGGGGTCTTCTCATTTCAATTATCCTCCTGGGGCTTCCTTTGTCGATGCCCAATAACACGGCGAATCACCTCGGGCTGATAATCAACCGTAAGCCCACGAACAACAGAGTACCCATTCTTGTCGGCCTAGGCATTCGCATAGAACTCGCGAACAACACTCATCGGGACCTCCTCAGGAGACTCGCAAAAAGTGATCCAACCCTTCTCTGCAATCATCGGCAATAACTCACCATCCCTCCCTGATGGCAAAAATCCCCTCTCCTTCAGAATCGGCTTAGTTAGAAGCCTAGCATACTCCTCCTCAGCAGCCCTATCCACCAATCGGGGCCTCGCAGTAGTACCACTTGAAGAATCAGCAGTAGGAATGGTGATGCTGTTATCGATAGTTCGAGATCTCTTTGGGGCCATTGAAACTGAGAATAAGAGTTGTAGAGTTGTGTTTTGTGTGTAGGAAAGGGTTTGTAAGTTGAAAGTATATGGGAGTGTATATGGAGAGGTTGTGTGTATATATAGGGTAAGATTTAGGTTTAGAAATTTATTAGGAGTGGGGTTTGTGGCTGTTTGTAGGAGAAAATTCGTGGGTTAATGGGGTTATGGATATGGAATTGTTTTTGTGTTTTATTTTATGTTTTTTTTATAAGGCTGAATTTTTTTTTCCAGACAGTAGGTCTTCAGGCGGTCGCCTGGAACTAGCAGGCGGGCGCCTGCCAGCAAGCGGCCGCCTGGAACCTGCAGGCGGGCGCCTGGTAGGTTCCTGAATTATTTTTTTTTGCTTTTTTTTCCTGATTTTTTTGGATTTTTGGATAGAGTACTAACTTCTAAAGGTTCCTATAGTCTCACATCTTGGGTTGCCTCCCAAGAAGCGCTTCTTTTACGTCATTAGCTTGAAGTAGAGTAGTTCGATCAAGTTGACAATAAAACGGCACTAACAACTTCCCGGTTTGCCCTGTTCCCATAATAGTGCTTCAATCTCTGACCATTAACTTTGAATGCTTGGCCCGGATAATTCTCAAAAATTTCCACCGCTCCGTGTGGAAACATAGTTTTGACGATAAATGGTCCAGACCACCTTGATTTCAACTTTCCAGGAAAAAGTCGGAGACGAGAGTTGAATAAAAGAATTTGTTGCCCCGACACAAATAACTTAGGAGGTAACTTCCTGTCGTGCCACCTTTTCACTTTTTCCTTGTACATTTTGTTGTTTTCGTACGCTTGCAGTCGAAATTCATCAAGTTCATTTAATTGAAGCATTCGCTTCTTCCCAGCTGCATCTAGATCAAGGTTTAACTTCTTAAGTGCCCAATAAGCCTTATGCTCAAGCTCCGCAGGTAAATGACATCCCTTACCATAGACAAGTTGAAACGGGGACATCCCAAGTGGAGTCTTGTATGCTGTTCTATAAGCCCAAACAACTTCATCGAGCTTCAAAGACCAATCTTTCCTTGACGGACAAACAACTTTCTCTAGAATACGCTTGATCTCTCTATTAGACACTTCAGCTTGACCATTAGTTTACGGATGATAGGCAAAAGCAATACGATGATTCACATTGTAGTGCTGCATCATAGAAGTGAACTTATGATTGCAGAAATGCGACCCCTCATCACTTATGATAACTCGTGGCGTTCCAAACCTTGTGAATATCTGCTTATGAAGAAAACTCAACACTACCTTTGCATCATTCGTCGGTAGAGCCTTGACTTCTACCCATTTCGAGACATAATCGACTGCCGGCAAGATGTACTGATTATTGCAGGACGAGATAAATGGTCCCATGAAATCGATTCCCCATATATCGAAGACCTCAACTTCAAGCATCACATTTAAAGGCATTTCATCCTTTCTAGTAAGATTCCCAACTCTTTGGCAATGATCACACCTTAAAATGAACTGATGTGCATCCTTAAACAATGTAGGCTAGAAAAAACCTGCTTGAAAAATACGAGCTGCTGTCTTTTTACCACCATAATGTCCACCATAAACTGTGGAATGACAGTCTCATAATATCCCCTCCGTCTCACAGAATGAGATACATCTCCTGATGATCTGGTCAGCTCCTTGTCTTAATAAATATGGTTCATCCCACATGTACCACTTCACCTCATACAGAAACTTCTTCTTTTGAGCCGCATTCATATTAGGAGGCACTATATTGCTGACAAGATAGTTCACAATGTCTGCGAACCATAGCTCTTCCTCTTGAACTGCGAACAACTGCTCATCCGGAAAAGATTCGTTGATCAATGTCTTATCATGTGAAGTAGAATCGGGATTCTCCAATCTAGAGAGATGGTCAGCTACTTGATTTTCAGTACCTTTTCAATCCTTGATCTCTAGCTCAAATTCCTGTATCAAGAGCACCCAACGAATAAATCTAGGCTTCGAATCCTTCTTTGAGACCATATAGCGAATGGCAGCGTGATCAGTGAATACTGTCACCTTTGTCCCAAGTAGATAAGATCAAAATTTTTCGAAACCAAAAACTATAGCCAAGAGCTCCTTCTCAGTAGTGGTGTAGTTAATTTGAGCTTCATTAAGCGTCTTACTAGCATAGTAGACCACATGAAAAATATTATTCTTGTGCTGCCCAAGAAGTGCTCCCATTGCATAATCACTCGTATTGCACATCATCTCAAAAGGTTTTGTCCAATCAGGTGCCGCAATAACTGGTGCAGTTATTCAACTCTTCTTGAGAGTCTCAAATGCTGCCAAGCATTCATCATCAAATTTGAAAGGCACATCTTTCTTGAGCAAGTTGCACAATGGCTTAGATATCTTAGAGAAGTCCTTGATGAAACGGCGATAAAAACCCGCATGATCAAGAAAACTATGGATTCCTTTCATAGAAATAGGTGGCGGAAGATTTTCAATGACTCCCACCTTGGCTATATCCACCTCAAGACCTTTACTAGAGACTTTATGCCCAAGAATGATGCCTTGTTGCACCATGAAGTGACATTTTTCCCAATTGAGCACCAAATTAGTTTCTACACACCTTTTGAGCACCGAACGGAGATTATTCAAACATTCATCAAAGGAATGTCCAAAGACGGAGAAGTCGTCCATGAACACTTCGACATTATTTCTAATCATATCAGAGAATATAGCCATCATGCATCTCTGAAAAGTGGCAGGTGCACCACATAAGCCAAAAGAAACTCTACAAAAAGCAAACGTGCCAAATGGACAAGTGAAAGTAGTCTTTTCTTGATCTTCTGGTGCAATGCAAATCTGATTATAACCCGAATAGCCATCCAGAAGATAATAATACTCATGACCAGCCAACCTGTCAAGCATTTGATCAATAAATGGAAGAGGGAAATGATCCTTCCTCGTGGCTTTGTTTAACTTTCTGTAGTCCATGCATACCCTCCATCCTGTGACTGTTCGAGTGGGGATGAGCTCGTTCTTTTCATTTGGTACCAAAGTAATACTTCCTTTCTTAGGTACACATTGCACATGGCTCACCCAAGAACTGTCAGAAATAGGATATATGATTTCTGCATCCAGCCACTTCAAAATTTCCTTCTTCACCACTTCTTTCATGATAGGATTCAGTCTTCGCTGTTGCTCAACAGTTGGCTTGCTACCTTACTCTAGTAGAATTTTATGCATACAGTATGAAGGGCTGATCCCTTTTATATCTGCAATAGTCCATCCGATGGCCGATTTGAATTCTCTTAAGATCCTCAAGAGCTTGTCCTCATCGCTACCTGAAAGGTGAGATGCAATAATAACAGGCAAAGTAGATGCATCACCTAAGAAAGCATACCTCAGGTGTTCAGGCAATGGTTTAAGCTCCAAAGTAGGTGCTTCCTCAATAGATGGTTTGAGCTTTCCCTCAGCATTCTTGAGATCAGTATTACCAAGAAATTCAAATGGCATGTCTAGCTTTCGCTTCCAAGGAGAAGCATTTAGAAATTATAGTTGCTCATTGCCTTCCTCATCTTCACTGTCAAATTCCCCCAATAAGGCTTTTTCTAAGACATCAGACCTTAGCACATGATCAAGTTTTGAAGTTACCGCAGAATCAATCAACTCCACCTTGAAGCACTCCTCATCTTCTGTAGGGAATTTCATTGAATTGAATACATTGAAAGTTGCATCCTGATCTTGCACCCGCATAGTAAGTTCACCTTTTTGCACATCTATCAAGGTACGGCCTGTAGCCAAGAAAGGTCTTCCCAAGATTATGGGAATCTTCTTATCTTCCTCGAAATCCAGAATGAAAAAGTCTGCAGGAAAGATGAGCTTATCCACCTTTACTAACACCTCCTCCATGATGCCTCGTAGGTATGTAATAGAACGATCATCTAATTGTAGAGTCATGTAGGTGGGCTTTGGATCAGGAAAATTCAGCTTTTTGAAGATAGACAACGACATCAGATTGATACTTGCTCCCAAATCGCAAAGGCACATGTCGACTGACAACTTGCCAATGGTGCAAGGAATGGTGAAGCTACCTGGATCCTTAAGCTTCGGAGGTAATTTTTGTTGCAGCACAACACTGCACTCTTCCGTTAGAGCAACGGTATCAAGTTCGTCCAGTTTCACCTTCCTTGAAAGAATACCTTTCATGAATTTCGTATAACTAGGCATTTGCTCCAAAGTCTCAGCGAAAGGTATGTTGATGTTAAGTTTCTTGAACACCTCCAGAAACTTACCAAATTGCTTATCCAGCTTTTGTTTTTGCAATCGTTTAGGAAAAGGTGGTAGAGGATAGAGCTGTTTCTCCCCTGTATTACCCTCAGGCAGAGTGTGTTCAATAGTAGTCTTCCTCTGTTCCGCCTCTTTCTCCTTTTGCTTCTCTTCTCCATCTTCAACTTCAGCTTCTCCATCTTTTGCTTTTTCAGCTTCAACAACTTTTGCAGACCTTAAGGTAATAGCTTTGACTTGCTTTTTAGCTTCCTTCCTGCCTGGCACTTCAGTATCGCTGGGAAGTGTGCCAGGTTGACGATTATGCACGGCATTGGCTATTTGACCGATTTGATTCTCCAAGGTCTTGATAGAAACAGCCTGACTTTTGCACAACAACTTTAGCTCCTCGAAATCAGCACTAGAACGTGGAGCAGCACCTTCTTATTGAGGATATGATTGCCTTTGAGCATATTGCTGAGGTTGCTGGAATCCAGGTGGATTAAACTGCTTACTTACAGCTTGCTGATATGGTTGCTGAACAGCATTCTGAGTATTGCTCCAGCTGAAATTGGGATGATTTCTATTATTAGGATGATAAGTAGCTGGCACAGGCTGCTGCGGTCGCTAATAATTATTCACATACTGAACAGATTCATTAACAAGAGAACACTGATCCGTAGCATGAGAGCCTGCACTAAGCTCACAGACCATAGATATTTGATTGACTCTATAGTTGGCTAAAGAATCGACCTTCATAGACAGCGCTTGGAGCTGCGCTGTAATAGCTGTGGCTGCATCAACTTCCAGAATACCTGCTACCTTCCCAGGCATCATCCTTTGAGTTGGGTTTTTATGCTCATTTGCAGCCATAGTTTCAATGAGATTATAGGCTTCAGTATAGCTTTTGGCCCACAAGGCGCCTCTAGCTGCTGCATCGAGCATGTGCCGAGATTGGGCCCCCAAACCATTGTAGAACCCAGTGATCACCATCTAGTCAGGCATACCATGATGTGGACACTTTCTCAACATCTCCTTTTAGCGCTCTCAAGCTTCACACATAGATTCTGTTGGTTGCTGCGCAAACTGAGTAAGAGCACTCCTCATAGCTGCAGTCTTGGCGATTGGATAGAACTTGCGCCAAAAACTTTTGCGCAAGATCTTCCCAAGTAGTGATGGACCCAACTGGTAAAGAATGTAACCAGTCCTTAGCTTTATCCTTCAGAGAGAATGGGAAAAGCCTCTGCTTGATAGCCTCATCGGTAAAACCATTATATTTGAAAGTACTACAGATCTTGACAAAATTCCTGATATGCATGTTGGGATCTTCAGTCGCACCACCTCCGAAAGAAACAAATTTTGTACCATCTGGATAGTGCCCAACTTGATTTCAAAAGTATTCACCTGAATAGCTGGATGAATGATGCTTGCCTGAATGTCATCAATTTTAGGCCGAGAAAAGTCCATAAGAGCTGGATCTGCTGGAACTATACGATCACCCATGATTACCGGTTCTTTCTTTTCACTCTCTTTATCCGAATCTTCAAAATCTATCTTCTCCGGAATATCAAGAACTGAGTCTGTCTCCTCAGCCCTATCTAGAGTCCTCTTGCGAGTGTGAGAACGTGTTTGCATAAATGCTCACTAGAGTACCTGAAACACAACCGGAAACAATAAGTAACAAGTCTTAATCAATGAGTCCTAATGACCACTGATGGCAAGTACATAAACTAAACAACTTAACACCGAGTCCCCGGCAGCGGCGCTAAAACTTGTTAGGCACAAAGCATGCGCTAATAATTCACGCAAGTATACGCGTTCGCAAGTAATATAGAATAATTTCTAGTTCGTTCCCACAGAGACTCAGACTAATTATGTTTAATTAACACTTACTCATCAATGTATGATTACTTCTCAATGTCAAGACAATAACACTTAAGATTGATTAACTAACTAATAACTACGAAAATTAAACACTTAAATTGACACTTGAATTAACAATATTAAACTCACATAAGATCATAACTTCATTACTACTTCATTCAATAATTATTGTTATTACCCTTAGCATGTAACGGTGATGACATTGATCGAACAACATGAAACTGATAAAAGCCAACTTTCGTTGCACAAGTACCATTCTACCAAGCATCCACAATTAAGATATAATTTGAATAGGCATCAATTATGTTGAGACCATATATGTCTACAGAATTTGACAACATAACGATTTAAGCGCAAGTTATTCATTATGATTACACAGGGCAAGTAAAACGGTTAGAGTTACCCACTAATCATGCATACAATACATGAACCTAGGCTAGCATGACAAGTTCTAAATCTCAAGATTCACTGTCGCTTCACAAGAGATTAACAGGCTATCTTATATGTTCGCGACGCACATAAGACGAATAAGCACAACATATGCTAGATATCATACAATTATCACATACCAAGGTATTAAACAATTAACCAAAGAAATCCATAGTAAATCCGTTATGACCCCATGATTACGATTAACCCATGATATAACTCATCGTCACCATGGGTTCATATGAAAACATGATAATAACACGCAATATAAACTAATAAAAATACTTATTAAAACCAGAGTACGTCACAAGAGTATTAAGGTTCAAAGTAAAGAAAACTAGCATCCACTATTACAATGAATAAAAGAATCACAAGATAACATATGTTTCCTCTTCTTCGTTGTGGTGTCCTAAAACGGTCTTCTTAATCTTCTCTCCTTGCTCCTTGTTTGCTTTATACTTGTTCTTTGTTGCTTGTTATTGTGAAACGTCCCAAGATTGCTTATATAAGAATCCACAAGAAACAGCGCCGTCAGAAGCCCACTAGAAGTCTAATTAGAAAATCCATAATTAATTATTCCGACCCCAGGCGGCTGCCCCAGCTCTCAGGCGGGCGCCTGCACCTCCAGGCGGGCGCCTGCACCTCCAGGCGGGCGCCTGCACCTCCAGGCGGGCGCCTGCACCTCCAGGCGGTCGCCCCACATCCCAGGCGGGCGCCTTGACAGCTTGTGGAAAATTCCAATTTCTGGTCCTGATTTTGCTGATTTCTTCGCACAACTCCCCGCAACTGATCCCAAGTACTTCCCTAGGCTTATTTTGATGAATTCCCCCTAAATTCGCAAGTTATACCCTGAAATGTAAAAACACAAGAAAAATGCATCAAATACACAAAATACTTGATTTCAAGACCTCAATTCAAGCCATTATAAGACGTTCTAAGTGGTATAAAATGCCACTCATCAAATGTCTGTGAAGACATTTCCTTGTGACTCATCAGGTAAATCTAGATCGTTGTCAACAAGTTGCCGATCTGCACCTATGTCAAATCCACTATCCGTAGATGCATCCAGGGGATTTAAGCCTAGGGAGGTAGACACTGACCACTGACATATGGCTATTGGATCGGTATCATCTCCTAACACCTGTAAAGGCAATTGGTCCATTAAAGAACCTTGAACAATCGAATCTGACCGTAAAATGGTCAAAACTCTTGTTTCCGTAAACTCATCCTTTATGTGTGTAACCTAACCTTGTGCATCAAGAATTATTTATCTTTGAGGTAGTGACACTACATCGAATACCCTGGCCCACAGGAGAATTTCAATAGACGCACCCTGTTAAGAGGATGAATCCAGTAACTGTTTTTGTGCCTTTTCAGCCATTACATCATTTTGAGAAAATGTATGGGGAATAGAAGTTGTCTCGGTTTAAATACTACTCATCTTTGTAGGAGACAGAGCTGCTGGGTTGACTTCAGAACCTTCCTTATATGGTGGTGCACTAAGGGACTTTCTCCCGCACTCTCATTCATACTTTATTTTAGGGGTAAGAGAGTGTTGGTTGGTTCTATTTCTGTGTTTGTCTTTACAGTCTGGGATAGAAGTTGTGGGTTTTCAACCTCATGACTATCAAATGAAAGAATGCCATTGGAGGCTGAACCTGTATCATAGAGCATATGACAATATCGAGATAAAATGCACTTAAGATCTATAATGAATGAAAAAATGCATTTAATCTTTGAGAAAAATCATGTATAATAGTGATTTCAAAAGATTTTAATAAAATAAGCAACCACCACCGTAAAAAGAAGTTTGATTTTTCTCTTAAAACTGTCCTAGTGCTCGAGTCTGTTTTTATGCATAAAGAGATAAATACTCATGTCTTTTAATATGAAAAAGACACAGACTCATGACCTAGCAGTAATAAGAAGAGAAAGAAAGATTTTGTCTTTCAATATGAATCAGTTTTTAAAAAAAGTATTGATCACTTAGAGTAAAGTCTAAGCAATTCTCATTCATGTCAAAAGCTCCATAATCTATCTTTATAAGATTATAATCAACAAAATTGTTTATTGATTAATAACCTTAATAAGAATGACTATGTTGCTAATTTTAAATTACAGTGAATCTTTCAGAAATAACAAAGCATATAAATTCACTAGAAATTAAAATTTCACAATTATCTGCAACAAAATATTAACAATATATCATTGACTGATACTCGTCAAGTACTTTAAATACCAATAATTATGTTGCACCCTACTTTAATATAATTTAAATCATGAAACTGATTTGACATGGAATTGTCTAACATCATAATTCAAATATATTATAATAAGATATCAATGAATTAAATACCAACTATATATTAAAGAGACATTAGCATTCAATTTCATATATTATACACTTGTTAACTCCTAACAACTATAATATCTCAAACAGTGCCGGTTCGATAAACAAAGCAATATTAACCAACATTGTCTTGTTTGCATTCTTTGAAAAATATTCTAAGTTCCAAATACTTTGATCCATTGAGTATGGAATCTAATATAAAATTGTTTAGGAATGTGAAAATAAGTATAAGAATTGTTCTAAGTTGACAACATATGGTTACTTCTAATAAAGCATGAAACACAATAACCATAGTTGTACTTTAAGGAAGATTTTTACACTTTTTATATTAGTATAAGTGATTGAGGATACACATTGGATACTTAGAGGAGTTCTAAGTAATGTTACACATACTAATACTTCACAATTATTTCATAGTTAAACTCTTAACTAAATATCATTAACTGATATAAGTCAAAAATTAGCATACAACGAATCATGCTGCAATCATGATCCTGATTTAATTGAATTCTTGAGATGTAATCATTGCTAAATTCACTAAAACCAAAATCTCATAATTAACTTATAGCACATAAGTTACAACCAATATACTAGATATCAATTGTTGACAGATTTAGTTATAATCAATCATGCTGCTTATTTATTTTAAGTTAGTTTGAAGTCTGGAGCAAATAGAAATCATTGAATTGCTTCAATTTCCATAATCCAAACTACTTAAAATAAATATTAAATAAATAAATACTAAATATCTATGAGTTAGATACTAGAACTTAAATATTTTATAATTATTCTTGAATAATCACCAATAGGATATATGACTATATACATGGCACTCACTCTCTGGATAATTAGTAATTTTAGAACTACTTTCTAAGCATATAAAATATTGAGAGTTTTATACGCATAACTTAGAAAATACTTCAACTTTTAATATTAGTGATTTTGGAAATCAACATTGATTACTCGGAATAAAAATTCTAAATAATATCACTAACACTAAAAGTATCACAATTATTCGTACAAGATACAAATAACTATGTTGCATCTTATTTTAATATAATTTAAATTATGAGACTGATATGGAATGGAATTGTCTACAATCATAATTTAAATTAATTAAAATAATATTCAAACTTAATGCTATAATACTTAACTACCACAAATATATATGACATTGTAATCATGATAATCAAGATAGTAGCACTAAGTATGAGATACTGGAATACTAATAAATTCACAAGTCCTTTAAATATTGAAGATTTAATACTTGTGAACTTATATTAAGAATTCCTTACAGATGGGATTTCCAACTAATATGCAATGAATGATATCCCACACTTACAAACCAGTCTTGAATGATTAATTTTAACAAGTGATTTAATAAGTGTTTCTGCAAGTAATTCTTTGACTAAAAGACATGCTCTCTAAAGTAATGATACCTGGTGTGAAGGTGCCTTGTCATAGAGTGTTCCACAGAGTTCTTGGATATGAAGTTGTTTCTTGATTAAAACAAGAAATCAATATTCTTTCATGAAGTTGACAGCTTCCCAAGATGCTTCTTCTGTCACCTAAGTTGACAGCTTTAGAGATGCTTCTCATGTCTTTCTTACAACGTACATAATCTATATCTATATAGCCAAATATGTTAAGCACAATATTTTTAGGGTAATCTAATTCAAGAGTTGATAGTCCCTTAAGATATCTAATAATCTTGTTAATAGCTATAAGATTGGATTCTCTAGGATCCACTTAGAACCTTGCACATTGGCATCTTGAGAACATTACATGTTATCTTGTTAGCATTTGAGTAAAAGAGTGAGCTTGTCATACCTCTATAGCTTGTCATTGTTACCTAAGTTACAGTAATCAAGCTTAAGTGGTTCCTATTGGTAAGTAGTCTTGACATGTTCAGAATCTTCCAAATTTGCATCTTCAAAAGATCCTTAACTTATATTGCCATCATTCTTTTGGTTTACTTGTGCTCCTAAAAGAATTATTCTTTTGGCTTGCTTGAGCTCCTAAAAGAATTATTCTTATGGCTTGCTTGAAGTAATCCCAAAAAGAATTGCAAATTCTCCAACATGCTCCTCCATACCTATTCTGCAATTATTTAGCAAATAATCTTGCACAAGTCTTTGTTAGTAGACCAACATATAACATTATCATTATATCACTACACATATATAACATTATGTTCGTGCCTAGTGATAAGATAGTTATTAATATGTCGACTCTACTAGTTCATATTTGAATGTAACTTCAGTTAGAGTGCCATACCATGTCCTTGACGATTTCTTGAGTAGTATACTAGTTCATACCAACCTAAAGTGAGATTGTGAAGAAGAGATAGACAGAGTCCAATAGATCTACAACTGCAAAGTCCATGAACTGTTGTGCATTGACTACTTTCATTGACACACCAACCAGGAGTACATTTGTTCACATTTACCATAGTCCAATTCCAGGTAGAATGTGCAACAGGTGCCTGATATGTCATAATATCCTCAAGTCTCGTCACTGGTGCTTTCTGTTAGATACTGCTTCCAGATAATAACCTAGCATCCAGTTTGGCCTTGTCCCTCGTAACAATGCCATTGTCATCCAGTTTTGACTTCTGGTTATCCTTGTATCAATTACAAAATTGTCATTTGGTTTGGATACCGGCTTCTCTTCAATCTACTTACTGACCGATTGAGTTCATTTTGCTTTGCAATCACCCAATCAATCCGGATCTATCGAAGCTTCTATAACTTTCTCAGTTTCTTCTTCAGATAGAAAACTAGAGAAATAATCATTCATACTCAGTAGCCCTGCTATTCATTACTCCACCATCTGGATCACTTAAGAACTAGGCTCTAGGAATAATATTGACATCGAACCCTTTGTTTCAGCAGATATGTTCTTTAGTTTCCTCTGATTTCCAATGAGGTGTTGTGTTTGAATGTTGATCCTTTTATTGCTCCCCGTAAGTTGTTGCCGAGATTTTCTAAAAATCCTTAACCTTGATGACTGGCTTCATTGAATTAATAAGTTGTGTCATTCACTGCCATTCCACTGCTTGGATATGAATCATTAATACCATTAATTTTTCCTTTAACAGCTTGGAGACTGGAGTTGTTGAACTGTACACTAAGACTTTCAATCATCTTCTGTTGATCAACCACAAACGCCTTGTAGGTTGTAAACTCCACCGAGTAGCCATGGAAAATATCCTAACTAGTCTTAGCTACAAATGCCAAGATCTTCAAACAACTGAAAATATTTCATTGTTTGTTTCTGTAGAATATTCTCTCCAAACACTTTCAGGTTATCCCGTGTTTTTTCTATTGGCCATTAACTCATTGGTGGTCTTCATGTATACATCTTAATCAAGGCTTGATCTTACTTGTTACAAACTGTTTTGACTGCTCCAACCCTTTGGTATTTAGAAAGTCTTGATTAACTTGATATTTCCCTTGTAGCTTTAATCAAGTTTTGATTCTTCCCTTGTACCACTGCATTCTGACACAGAGTTACCACTGCTGAATATGTCTCAAAATATTCTTGATGTTACATATATTAATCAGAACTGCTTCTTGAATTCAGTCCCATTATCTGACTATAAGATCATTTCTTTTATAGTTGCTTCCAGCTTGATCTTCTGATATGATCAATCACCATATGTGGTGTCTTGTCTTGAGAACGCATGAACAACAACTTTGTTTTAAGAGTAGCCATCACTCATCACTAAGGTATATCTTTGCTTTGATGTGATGTTGTCTTTGACTCCTCTTTCTGACATGCCTCACACTTACCATCTTCTAAATTCTAGATGAGGTAGTCCTCTCACTAAACCCATTTTACAAAAGAGTTCCTTGTGTTGATATTCAAGGGTAAGAGCTTCTAATGTCGTAGCCAAACTTTTGTCAGATGAAGCTTTATAGTAGAAACCATTGACTTCACCTTTCTTGAGATTCCAGCTTAGCTATGAGAATATTCTTCCCTTACTCTTAGAAGAGCAAGCTATTCAACCTTCCTGCTTCAGATGAGACACTAATCCTTTATTGAATTGTCATTTTGTCTTTGATGCAGAACTGTCTGATAAGAGGATTTGTGCCTTGATTCTTTAGTAAGAAAGATGCTTCAACTGTTATCAGTGACTCCAATTGTTGAATCTGTGATGACATCCCTTTTTCTGTATAGCTTGTCCCATGATGAAAACACTTGCTGTCATCTTCAAATATTATTGATGGAATAGCTTTTGTTGATCACATTTGATTGTGAGCCTCTTTCTTTGATCATATGCCTTGAGTAAGAATTACCAAGAATACATATGAAATAATTAACCTGATATGTCCTGCACTTACAAATGGATTAATAGTTCTTGGTACCCAACTTATCAGTTTGGCTCCAGATGGATTAGAGATTTTACTATAAATAAAGATAACAATAACTGTAACCTTATCATGCTAATTCTTATCTTTGACTGACCATTTTCTCCATTTTAATGCCCTTGACAAATTTGTCTCTAAGCTAGGGAAAAATGGTTCCAGCCTTACATAAGGAGGACTAGCAGTCTTTGCCTTATTGTAATTCTAAGTATGCTTTTTCTATCATTAATGCAAGTACTACGAGATGCATTCATGGCATGAAAATAAGCATTAAAATAGGAGTTCATGGCATTCATTCAGAAACATTATGCATAAGAATTAAGCAAGACAG
The DNA here is from genome assembly GCF_009905375.1 of Apium graveolens. Classification (NCBI taxonomy): domain Eukaryota; kingdom Viridiplantae; phylum Streptophyta; class Magnoliopsida; order Apiales; family Apiaceae; genus Apium; species Apium graveolens. The sequence continues at coordinate 25,417,630 of NC_133647.1, forward strand.
ATATGATATGGAACAAACAAAATTAACATATAAATCACTAATTCTATCTAGTCCAATCCTGTTGGTGTATCTCATCAAACTATCTCAATCCAATTATAAGTAACACATCTTAACAAACAATTCAGATCAAATGAATAAATCACATTGTAATATGATACAGGGGATAAGCATAAGCAAAAGTCTTAAGTGCTGGAAAATATATATCTCACTAAAGCAATTAATCATGTTCAACAAATATTCAAACACATATTTAAGATCATCTAAAGTGACACGCACAAGTTAAACATCAATCCTAGTTACCAGAAAAATAATCTAGTGAACTAGTTCAGCATTATCTATGTGTGATGGTATCATGCTTGTGCGAGTGTTAAATATTTAAACACTAAGATCTTATCATGCATTGAATATTGAAAACCAAATATTGCAGTGGTTCAAGAAATTGAAACCTAAGATATGTGAGTTGGACCATCTTCAAAGATTTCTATAAAAGCAAGATATTAATTATTCTCGTCATCTGATTTATCCCAACTCTTTTCCGTGCACTATAGGTTTTGACTGGCTGCTTCCCTAAGAAAACATTTCACTTTTGTCACAACTCTCAACTGAATCCCTACTCATCCTTGTTTGTCAAGCTTCTTGTTCTGTTGTAGCAAAACCCTTGATAGTTACTTGACACATATTGCTTGTCATACCTGTAGCTATCAATGTCACGCCCCCAACTTAAACAACAAATTAAATATAACTATTACAACATTTTAAAAGAAATAATATAACCAAATCCAAGATCTTACGGTTTAGGGTTTGGAACAGCCCAATACTACCAACTATTACATCTGATTTTAAATACCGAGTCCTCACACAAAACTACTATCTCTTATTCTACCTGAGCTCGCACATAAGCATCAGCATCACAGGTCTTACGGGCAGTCTGCTTGAATCTAACCATAGCTGCTAGCTGTAATATCAGGGTAAAGCAAGGAGTGAGCCAAATGCTCAACAAGTGCTAACAGTACGATACAAAACATAAATCGAGATATACATTAAAGAATGACAATAGAAAGACATAACCAATGATAACGAGGGATAAAACTATGGGTGATGGCATCATTTTTGCTTGTATCAAAACAATTTCAAAATCATGTCTTAATCAAAATCATTTTATGACGCTACGCATTACAGCCGGTGATCAGCCGCGAAGTAATCCCGAACCTCGCTGGGTTCTAAAACATTAATGGGAATCCCTAGGCAACTTTTAAGCCTAATATAAGTGTGGAAAGGACTCGCGTCTCAGTCCAAATCCACCATTCAAGAAACCATTTATCCCCCTTTGGGACTGAAAACCCACATTTTATTTATTTCAAAAACTGATGCCGAATTATACAAAAATCTCTTTTTACAGTAAACATTTTTATCAAGGAATTATAGATCAACTCGAAACACGGGAAATAAGGTACTGAATATCAGGGCCATGATTCACAAAACTATACTCTATTCAAGTAATTGAATGGTTTTCATATATCAAAGATTGGACTAGGGGATTTAGTGAGGCTATTGGATATTATAAAAGGGTAATGCCAAATTGGGCTTTAAGCAATGGTTTCTCATCAAGGTTCAAGTGCTGGATCATCAAGAAGGTAAGCTTCATGAATACTAAGGGTGTTAGGGTATGCAGAAATGATCTTTAACTCTGGATATATCAGAATTGTCAAGCTTTAGGATAAGAAAGAGGGTATCAATCAATGAGGAATCACGTTGGTAAGTATCTGACTATCAGAGTTCAAGGTAAGGTTCTATAGGGGTTCAAGTTTCAGGGTGAGATATTAATACTTAGGAATCATTAGCATGATAATCAAGAGGATCAATCAAGTATTATAACAACTCTTTATTTTATCATGGCATTCAACTATCATGAAAAGACTTTTGAACTACTTGCAATACGTACTCGAGGGTTCATGGCATCTCTGTATAATTCAAAGATAAACATAAGATACGCTTGATTTAATATATCAAATGACACAGGATAGTTGTAGCAATGTATGAACTATTAGCAGTAAATACGAAGGTCAAGTTGAATCACTTGTCTTGAGAAAGGCTGGTCTGGTCTGACTGGTAGGAGCAACTGGAGCTTCACTCGACCTTTATGGCAAGTTTTCCCTCGTCTCGAGATCCTACATAAATAATAATAATCCTCATTATAATATATTCTCACCAACTTAACCTATTTACAACCCGAAATTAAACACGGATGGCACTTAGGCCTATATGCACTAAATTTTATATTCACTTTTAAATTATAAAAGTACACACATAGCCATATAATCACATATCATATATTAATACCAAATAACACCATATACACCATAATGCAACACTAGGCTTGGATGATCTCGACTCACAACTTAAGTCACTTGGTCGCTAAACTAGACAAAGTCTTCAAATTTTGGCTTCCTAAATCGATGTGCCTTTACTAAACTATCCAAAACTTATTGACCCTCACTTGTGTCTTTTTCTCTACTGACCTTATAATATCTTACAACTATGGTGGCCAACCTAAATCTCACTCCTAAATGTTCTAAAACTATGTGATAAGTGAAAGTGCTCACTGGTACAAATTTCAGAATGACAATTATGGTTTCTTGAGTGCATTAGACACTCTTAAACTACAAGTTTTCCTTCAAAACTTTTACACAAGACTCTCCTGACCTAAGGGCATCTCACAAACTTGATGTGGCTCAAGGGCCTGGCTTGGGCCTTCTTGGGCCTAAGCTAAAAGTCCAAGGTTCCCCTGTTTTTCTGGGCAGAAAACGCCTTGACTTGAATTAACTTGTGACACATAGTTTTAACTCATATCCTATGAACTATGGTTGGAAAACCTTCTCTGACACTCCCTCTAACTAAGGCCCAACAGGGCCTAATAAGGGCCTACCCATGACATGGTCAAATCTCCCTATTTCTAAGTTGCACCAAAACTGTCCCCTGCTGGACAGATTTTGTTATTCTACTTGTGCACCTAACCAAAAGACATGCAAACCTCCAACCAACACCTAAAAACCTTTTATATACTCCCAATACTAACTTCTGGTGGCTTGGGCCTCAAAGTGCACATCAATGACATGGTCCAAACTCACTCTAAACCTCAGGGTACTAAACTGATTTTCTGCAGAAACTATAACTCTCCTTTCTCCAAGGTTTTGACTTGACAAACTCAACTACCAACAACCCAATAACCAAACCAAGACTTAAACATGGTGATCTACTGAACTAACTCCCTTATAGTCAAAATAATTTTGGTGGAGATCATCCTTACCTAAGGTATAATTATGACAAAACAAAAGAAACCACATTTCACAACTCACAAATCTTCATGCTTTTGAAACAACAAGATATGCATTTTTATGAAAGATAATCACGAATTATTACCATGCATCAAGGAGCATTAATCAATATTAACACCTTATTTTTACTGAAATTAAAACTCACTAACAAAATCTTTCCAAATGATCAAAATCTTATAACATTCTAAGAGAAATCCACATGCATGCATGTCTTCAAGTTTTGCAAGCCAAACAACATGTTTTCTAAATATGTTTTACCAAGAAATTTACATGCAAGCCTAGCATGAGATATATCTAGATGATCACTTAGCATGCAAGGAGTTTCATCAAATTTTCACCATAAAATTCAAGCCATTATCACATAAACATGCAAAAATTGAACAAAGCAACAAGAATAGTCTTAAGGACCATTCATTCGGCTCCCCTATGGTCATGGCCGAATGAAATGGAAGGGAATGGCCATTTAATCATCAAGAGTTTCCTTCTCAAGACTTGGCACTTATCGATTCCTTGTAGTCCTCTCAAAAACAACCCTAAACTCACAAGAATCAAGGTTGTACTTTGAGTTTCAACTAGAACCTTAACATGCAACTTTAAAACTTGAACTTTTTACTCAAAACTCTTTGGAATATATGTGATCATGGTATGGGAAGTAACATTTACTTGTGTAGAAGGTGGAAACTTAGTGGAGGAATGAAGAAAATGGGGAGGGGGTTGATCTCGGCTGAAAACCCGAGAGGAGGGAGAGGAGGGCCGAGAGTGAGAGGGAGGAGGGAGGGAAGAAAGAGTGTGGTGGTGAGTGGAGTGTGAAATGATCATAACACTTGCTTGTTTTATGGTTTTTGATTTGACAAAAATGAGTGGGAATGAGAATTGACAAGACTATCCCTCCACTTATACTTGGTTCATTTTGCATGCAAGGGTAAAGAAGGAATTTGGCTAGAAAAATAAGAGTTAGTGGGGTTGGAATTGTCCTCTTTGTCTTTGAAAAGAATGAAAGGGTGGTTTGCATGCAAGGGCTTTCTTGTAATTTGCTAAATATGACAACTAAAATTTATAAAGATTTATTTTTATAAAATAAAATACAAGTTCAAAAATTATAAAATTTATACCATAAAATAACTTGGATTTTTAGAAATTTTATAAAACTACTTTTAAATTTTGTGAACAAATAACTTTAAAAAGATATTTATTCAAGGTTTAAGATATTCCTTATAAATCAAAAATGAAAGAAATAATTTAAACTTTTGATTTGAAAAATCATATACCACATATCGAAAATTTAAGACGCGGATATTCTCATTCACACAAGCATACAATAGTTGAATATATTGGCATTCGGCTTTATAATTACACCAATTTTACAATTAATATTACACGGAAATGCCGGTTGTAACATCCTCTCCCCCTTAAGGGATTCTGTACCCAGAATCTAAGAGAACAGATGAGGATACCGGAAACGCATATCAGAATCTAACTCCCAAGTCAATTCTTCGACCTTAGGGTTCCTCCAAAGCACTTTTACTAACTTTACTGACTTATTTCTAAGGCTCTTCTCTTGCCAGTCGAGTATTTTAACCGGTTGCTCCACAAATGACAGGTCTGCCTAAATTTCTATAGGTTCAAATTCTATCACATGACTAGCGTCAGGATTATACTTCTTAAGCAACGACACATGGAACACATTATGCACGTGCTGATACTGAGGTGGTAAGGCCAACTCGTAGGCCACCTTCCCTACTTGACTCAAAATTTCAAAAGGACCTATGAATTTAGGTGCTAACTTTCCTTTCTTGCCAAATCTAGACAACCCTTTTCTAGGTGACACCTTCAACAAAACAGCTTCGCCAATTTGGAATTCAACATCCTTACACGCTGGATCCGCATACTTCCTCTGTCTATCTTGAGCAGCAAGCAACCTTTTCTGAATTAACTTGACTGAATCATGCAACTGTTGTACCAATTTCGAGCCGAGAATCCTTCCTTCTCCTACTTCATCCCAACTTGTTGGTGATCTACATTTTCGCCCGTACAAAGCTTCGTATGGTGGCATGCCGATACTGGAATGATAGCTATTGTTGTAAGAGAATTCAATCAACGGCAAGTGGTCATCCCAACTTTCTGCAAAATCGATTGCACAACTGCGCAACATGTCTTCGATTATTTGAATTGTCCTTTCACTCTGGCCATCAGTCTGCGGGTGGTATGCTGTGCTCATATTCAACTTCGTGCCAAGACATTCCTGAAATTGCTTCCAGAATCTCGAGTTAAATCGGGGATCTCTGTCTGAAACTATCGATACGGGTACTCCATGTCTTAGTACGATTTCACGCATGTACAGATGAACCAATTTGTCCAATGATGACTTCTCATTAATTGGAAGAAAATGCGCCGACTTCGTAAGACGATCAACTATAACCCATATTGCGTCATGCCCGGATTTTGTTCGCGGTAGTCCTACTATAAAGTCCATAGCGATATTTTCCCATTTCCATTCTGGAATCTTCAGGGGTTGAATTAATCCGCTTGGTCGTTGATGTTCTGCCTTCACTTTCTGACAAGTATAATACTTCGCAACCCATTCCGCCACGTCTCACTTCATATTTGGCCACCAAAAGTTCTTCTTTAAGTCTCGATACATCTTGGTACTTCCCGGGTGGATTGAAAATTTCGAATTGTGGGCTTCGTGGAGGATCTCATTCTTTAATTCAGGTACATGAGAAATCCAAATTCTGGAAGAAAACCTTAGTATCCCTTGCTCATCCCTTTGAGTATTAATCTCCTCTCCAGATAACTGATTCTTCTCTTTCTCCATTACTTCTTCTTGACACTTCTTTATCTTTTCCACTAGTGTTGGCTGAAAGGTCATTGCACGACAAACTTCCTCAACTTTTCCGCAAGCACAAAGTTCATGTTCAAATCTCTCGATTTCTTCAGATAACTCTTTTGATGTTATCATCATATTCAGTCTTTCCTTCCTACTCAGAGCATCGGCCACTACATTTACCTTTCCAGGATGGTAATTTATCGAGCAGTCATAGTCCTTGATCAATTCCAGCCATCTCCTCTGCCTCATATTGAGCTCCTTCTGAGTGAAAATGTACTTTAAACTCTTGTGATCCGTTTAGATTTCACACTTTTCTCCGTAGAGGTAATGTCTCCAAATCTTAAGCGCGAACACTATGGCGGCTAGTTCCAAGTCATGTGTCGGGTACTTTAACTCATGCGGTTCCAACTGTCTTGACGCATATGCGATCACTTTACCGTGTTGCATTAACACACAACCCAAACCCTTATGTGAAGCGTCGCTGAAAATTACAAAGTTCCCTTGATCATCTGGTAGTACTAACACCGGAGCGGTTACCAATCTCTGTTTCAACTCTTGAAAGCTATCCTCACATTCTGCACTCCATTCGAACTTCTGATTCTTTCTGGTTAACTTGGTCAATGGCGTGGCGATTTTCGAAAAATCCTTGACGAACCGTCTATAGTATCCTTCCAACCCTAGAAAACTTCGCACTTCCGTAGGAGTCTTTGGCCTCTCCCAACTCATAGCTGCCTCAATCTTTGCCGGATCCACTTTAACTCCTTCATTTCCAATGACATGCCCCAAAAATTAAACTTCCTTTAACCAAAACTCACATTTGGTAAACTTGGCATACAACTTCTCTTGCCGAAGTATCTCCAATGTTATCCAGAGGTGCTACTTATGTTCTTCTTTCGACTTAGAATAAATAAGGATGTCATCAATGAATACCACGACAAATTTGTCCAAATACTTCTTAAATACCCGATTCATCAGATCCATAAATGTGGCCGGAGCGTTGGTCAATCCAAACGGCATTACTAGGAATTCATAATGCCCATATCTGGTCCTAAATGCTGTCTTGGGAATATCTTCTTCTTTGATCTTTAATTGATGGTATCCCGATCTCAAGTCGATCTTTGAAAAGCATTTTGCTCCCTTCAGCTGATAAAAAAGGTCATCTATTCTTGGTAGCGGGTAGCGGTTCTTGATCGTCACCTTATTGAACTCCCGATAATCTATGCATAGCCGCATACTCCAATCTTTCTTCTTTGACAAACAGAACAGGTGCTCCCTATGGCGATGTACTTGGCCGTATCACTCCTTTATCAAACAATTCTTGTAGCTGGCTCTCCAACTCTTTCATTTCTGCTGGTGCCATCCTATATGGGGCCTTTGAAACTGGTTCTGTGCCTAGAGCAAGGTTGATCTCGAACTCGATTTGTCGATCTGGTGGTAAGCCTGATAGTTCGTCGGGAAGCACATCGGGAAACTCGTTAACTATGGGGATATCTTCTATGTTGGGACTGCCTTTTTATGAATCCACTACATACTCTAGGAACGACTCACAACCTTTTCTAAGTAGCTTCTTAGCCTGAACAATCATAAGAAATAGTTGTTCTTGCCTCTGTCCCTTAAATACTACCTTCTCTCCACTCTTCGTCTTTAAATACACTTTCTTGGTCTTATAATTAATCTGAGCATTATTCTCTCCTAACCAATCCATACCTAGAATTATATCAAACTCCCCCAACTTGAAGAGTATCAAGTCGGCTGAAAACTTATATCCTGAAAGGTCGATTTCACACTTCGGACAGAATTGATTTACAGGAATCTTCTCTTGGTTCGCAATTACCACATTTACTACCTCACTCATAATCATTTTATCACATTGAAGCTTATCAACAAAAGTTTCTGATACGAAAGATCTTGTTGCTCCCGAATCAATCAATACTTTAGCTTTGACATTATTGAGTAAAAGTGTACATGCTATCACCTCAGAATTCTGATCAACATCCTTCATCTTCAGATCAAATGTCCTTGCTGTTGCTTGCGGGGTTGGTGCGGGTGGTGGAGGTAATGCTAATACCTCGGCTGGCACGCTTGCACTGGTACTTGCCACGTTCATCAGAGCTTTGACTGGTCCGGTTGCCTTGCACTCCCTAGCTATGTGTCCAGTTCTCCCACACTTGTAACATGTAACTCCTGGCTTCGGTATCTTGCACTCATTTGCCAAATGTCCCTTCTGATTACACCTATAGCATATCATGCTCAGCTTATTACATAGTCCAGGGTGCCTTCTTCCACAGTGCTTGCACTCCGGTCTCTGGAACCTGTTTTCTCCAACTTACCCTTGGCTCACCTGATTGTTCCCCTTCGATTCTTGCCTTTTGCCCAAATTTCCTTTCTTTTGAAAATTTCCGCCCTTATGGAAACCAATCCTCTTTACATTCCGATCTTGTGAACTTCCTGCTTCAGACTTTTCTCCATAAAATGGAACCTTCCTCTTTTTGTTATCCCTTTCCTTCCTTGACTGTGTCCCATTATTCTCACTCAGAGCAGCTTTCTGTACTACTCCCACGTAAGTTTCAAGCTCAAATATAGCCACTCTATCTCTGATCCAAGCCTCCAATCCTTGCTGAAATTTCTTTGCTTTTTCCTCCTCAGTGATGGTATACTTTGCCACAAACCTTGACAACTCAGTAAACTTCTTCTCATACTCCAGTACAGTCATGTTCCCTTGCTTCAGCTCCAAAAATTTAAGCTCCATCTGATTCTGCATGTACTTAGGGTAATACTTATCCAGAAATAACTTCTTAAATCTCTCCCAAGAAACCTGCTGAGTGACTTCCATAGCTTTTACTGATTTCCACCAATAGATGACTTCTCCCTTCAAGAAGTAAGTAGCATATGGCGTCTTCTGATCGTCTCCTAACTGTACCAACTCAAAAGCCCTTTCCATCTCCTTGATCCATGTGTTAGCTATCACTGGATCAGTGGTATCATGAAATGCAGGTGGATTCACATTCTGAAAAGCCTTGAAAGTGACAATTTGTCTAGGTGGTACTGGTGGTTCAGGTGGTTGGTGTGGTTCACGGTTATCTTGGTTTTCAATTCGTTGTTGAAGAGTTAGTTGTTGTTGAGCTATAGCATTGGTTTGCTGTTGCAAAGTTTCCAGTAGTCGAAGAATGTTTGGGTCTGTGGTGGATATGGTTGTTGGGTTCTTCTTTTTGGGAGGCATGATCCTGAAATAAGAGTTATGTCAAAACAGATATGAATGATAAAATGATTCGAGGGTATCGCATGGCATTCTTATTTACATATGGGGTCAAGTTTCCAAATTAAGCAGATATGGTGATGCATATTAAAACGTAAAATAACAGTTGAGAGCAAATGGAACAATAGAACATAATTATTGAAATTTTTAAAGGTCACAATACATAGGATTAGGACAAAGTCTGATTCTAGGAATAACAGGCTTATTTAAAGGAAATAACGGAAACAACTGGGGATTCCACAGAGTCTGATAGTACAACAACATGAAAGGTAAATGGAAAGAACTAAGGCTCCACTCCATCTGAATGGGGCTTGGTAGTCTTTTCCTCTCGAAGCGTCTTCACAATGCTCTGGAGCTCATCCGCCACCATCTGAATGACATACTGGCTGGTGCGGTCCCGGTGCGCTGGCATCTCCTCAAGCTTAGTGTTGACGTACTGAACCAAGGTCTCAAGTCTCGCAGTCATCTGCTCCTTGGGCTTCCCTTCGTAGTTTCGGCTGTCCGGATACACATTCTTCAGTGGGTCTATCAGTCGGTCGTACTTGCCCTGAAGCATGTCGAACTCGCGCCTCAACTCAGCATACACAGTGAAAGCAATAGTGTCGTCCGACCCAGAGGATGACGAGGAATGCGCCCTTTGTTGACAACCAATAAGAGGAGTATTAATAATAAATTTACTTAACCTACTCTCTCGCATAATATCTATAACCTACACACATATCCTATATCCTATTTGGGCTGTCCAGGGACTCTAAACCGTAGCTCTGATACCAAAACCTGTAACGCCCCCAACTTAAACAGCAAATTAAATATAACTATTACAACATTTTAAAAGAAATAACATAACCAAATCCAAGATCTTACAGTTTAGGGTTTGGAACAGCCCAATACTACCAACTATTACATCTGATTTTAAATACCGAGTCCTCACACAAAACTACTATCTCTTATTCTACCTGAGCTCGCACATAAGCATCAGCATCACAGGTCTTACGGGCAGTCTGCTTGAATCCAACCATAGCTGCTAGCTGGAATATCAGGGTAAAGCAAGGAGTGAGCCAAATGCTCAACAAGTGCTAACAGTACGATACAAAACATAAATCGAGATATACATTAAAGAATGACAATGGAAAGACATGACCAATGATAACGAGGGATAAAACTATGGGTGATGGCATCATTTTTGCTTGTATCAAAACAATTTCAAAATCATGTCTTAATCAAAATCATTTTATGACGCTATGGATTACAGCCGGTGATCAGCCGCGAAGTAATCCCGAACCTCGCTGGGTTCTAAAACATTAATCGGAATCCCTAGGCAACTTTTAAGCTTAATATAAGTGTGGAAATGACTCGCGTCTCAGTCCAGATCCACCATTCAAGAAAATATTTATCCCCCTTTGGGACTGAAAACCCACATTTTATTTATTTCAAAAACTGATGCTGAATTATAACAAAAATCTCTTTTTACAGTAAATATTTTTATCAACGAATTATAGATCAACTTGAAACACGGGAAATAAGGTACTGAATATCAGGGCCATGATTCACAAAACTATACTCTATTCAAGTAATTGAATGGTTTTCATATATCAAAGATTGGACTAGGGGATTTAGTGAGGCTATTGGATATTATAAAAGGGTAATGCCAAATTGGGCTTTAAGCAATGGTTTCTCATCAAGGTTCAAGTGCTAGATCATCAAGAAGGTAAGCTTCATGAATACTAAGGGTGTTAGGGTATGCAGAAATGATCTTTAACTCAAGATATATCAGAATTGTCAAGCTTTAGGATAAGAAAGAGGGTATCAATCAATGAGGAATCACGTTGGTAAGTATCTGACTATCAGAGTTCAAGGTAAGGTTCTATAGGGGTTCAAGTTTCAGGGTGAGATATTAATACTTAGGAATCATTAGCATGATAATCAAGATGATCAATCAAGTATTATAACAACTTTTTATTTTATCATGGCATTCAACTATCATGAAAAGACTTTTGAACTACTTGCAATACGTACTCGAGGGTTCATGGCATCTCTATATAATTCAAAGATAAACATAAGATACGCTTGATTTAATATATCAAATGATACAGGATAGTTGTAGAAATGTATGAACTATTAGCAGTAAATACGAAGGTCAAGTTGAATCACTTGCCTTGAGAAAGGCTGGTCTGGTCTGACTGGTAGGAGCAACTGGAGCTTCACTCGACCTTTATGGCAAGTTTTCCCTCATCTTGAGATCCTACATAAATAATAATAATCCTCATTATAATATATTCTCACCAACTTAACCTATTTACAACCCGAAATTAAACACGGATGGCACTTAGGCCTATATGCACTAAATTTTATACTCACTTTTAAATTACAAAAGTACACATATAGCCACATAATCACATATCATATATTAATACCAAATAATACCATATACACCATAATGCAACACTAGGCTTGGATGATCTCGACTCACAACTTAAGTCACTTGGTCGCTAAACTAGACAAGGTCTTCAAATTTTGGCTTCCTAACTCGATGTGCCTTTACTAAACTATCCAAAACCTATTGACCCTCACTTGTGCCTTTTCCTCTACTGACCTTATAATATCTTACAACTATGGTGGTCAACCTAAATCTCAATCCTAAATGTTCTAAAACTATGTGATAAGTGAAAGTGCTCACTGGTGCAAATTTCAGAATGACAACTATGGTTTCTTGAGTGCATTAGACACTCTTAAACTACAATTTTTCCTTCAAAACTTTTACACAAGACTCTCCTGACCTAAGGGAATCTCAAAACTTTGATGTGGCTCAAGGGCCTGGCTTGGGCCTTCTTGGGCCTAAGCTAAAAGTCCAAGATTCCCCTGTTTTCTGGGCAGAAAAAGCCCTGACTTGAATTAACTTGTGACACATGGTTCTAACTCATATCCTATGAACTATGGTTGGAAAAACTTCTCTGACACTCCCTCTAACTAAATCCCAACAGGTCCTAATGAGGGCCTACCCATGACATGGTCAAATCTCCCTATTTCTAAGTTGCAACAAATCTGTCCCCTACTGGACAGATTTTGTTATTCTACTTGTGCACCTAACCAAAAGACATGCAAACCTCCAACCAACACCTAAAACCTTTTATGTACTCCCAATACTAACTTCTGGTGGTTTGGGCCTCAAAGTGCACATCAATGACATGGTCCAAACTCACTCTAAACCTCAGGGTACTAAACTGATTTTCTGCAGAAACTATAACTCTCCTTTCTCCAAGGTTTTGACTTGACAAACTCAACTACCAACAACCCAATACCCAAACCAAGACTTAAACATGGTGATCTACTGAACTAACTCCCTTATACTCAAAATAATTTTGGTGGAGATCATCCTTACCTAATGTACAATTATGACAAAATAAAAGAAACCACATTTCACAACTCACAAATCTTCATGCTTTTGAAACAACAAGATATGCATTTTTATGAAAGATAACCACGAATTATTACCATTCATCAAGGAGCATTAATCAATATTAACACCTTATTTCTACTGAAATTAAAGCTCACTAATAAAATCTTTCCAAATGATCAAAATCTTATAACATTCTAAGAGAAATCCACATGCATGCATGTCTTCAAGTTTTGCAAGCCAAACAACATGTTTTCTAAATATGTTTTACCAAGAAATTTACATGCAAGCCTAGCATGAGCTATATCTAGATGATCACTTAGCATGCAAGGAGTTTTATCAAATTTTCACCATAAAATTCAAGCCATTATCACATAAACATGCAAAAATTGAACAAAGCAACAAGAATAGTCTTAAGGACCATTCATTCGGCTCCCCTATGATCATGGCCGAATGAAATGGAAGGGAATGGCAATTTAATCATCAAGAGTTTCCTTCTCAAGACTTGGCACTTATCCATTCCTTGTAGTCCTCTCAAAAACAACCCTAAACTCACAAGAATCAAGGTTGTACTTTGAGTTTCAACTAGAACCTTAATATGCAACTTTAAAACTTGAACTTTTTACTCAAAACTCTTTGGAATATATGTGATCATGGTATGGGAAGTAACATTTACTTGTGTAGAAGGTGGAAACTTGGTGGAGGAATGAAGAAAATGGGGAGGGGGTTGGTCTCGGCTGAAAACCCGAGAGGAGGGAGAGGAGGGCCGAGAGTGAGAGGGAGGAGGGAGGGAAGAAAGAGTGTGGTGGTGAGTGCAGTGTGAAATGATCATAGCACTTGCTTGTTTTATGGTTTTTGATTTGACAAAAATGAGTGGGAATGAGAATTGACAAGACTATCCCTCCACTTATACTTGGTTCATTTTACATGCAAGGGTAAAGAAGGAATTTGGCTAGAAAAATAAGAGTTAGTGGGGTTGGAATTGTCCTCTTTGTCCTTGAAAAGAATGAAAGGGTGGTTTGCATGCAAGGGCTTTCTTGTAATTTGCTAAATATGACAACTAAAATTTATAAAGATTTATTTTTATAAAATAAAATACAAGTTAAAAAATTATAAAATTTATACTATAAAATAACTTGGATTTTTAGAAATTTTATAAAACTACTTTTGAATTTTGTGAACAAATAACTTTAAAAAGATATTTATTCAAGGTTTAAGATATTCCTTATAAATCAAAAATGAAAGAAATAATTTAAACTTTTGATTTGAAAAATCATATACCACATATCGAAAATTTAAGACGCAGATATTCTCATTCACACAAGCATACAATAGTTGAATATATTGGCATTCAGCTTTATAATTACACCAATTTTACAATTAATATTACACGGAAATGCCGGTTGTAACAATCAAATCTTGTTTATGTCCCAATCTCATTCATGTAATCACCCCTTGAACTGAATCTGTAAGAATCTCCGCTTCAGAATAGATAGGTTTGATCCTTGGATATAGCATAAGTACTCCTTGTGAATCTGGTTCGACTAAACTTCCTTGACATGTGAAATACTGCCTTGACGTCCAGTCCCTCAAGTGTTTCTACCTGAGCTTCCTCTGATTCAACTATCAGTAACTCTTACATTCTGTCCTGAGGTTCCAACTTAATTGCATGTAACTGAGATATTTGTATGTCCCCACTATTCTCTCTGACCTCCACAATTCCTGCTTATATGATCTCATTGATTCCCGGATAAATGTAGCATTGGTACAATCCACTATGACTGTATAATCTGGAATCATAGAGTTGTCTTTAAGATCTTCAGGAAAAAATTTCTTCGAAAGATTAAAATAATCTTTAAAAGCCCTGGAAGAATCTTGAGAAATTCAATACCCAAACTGAGGTTCAAAAAACTGGCAGCCAAAACACTCGAATAATAAAAATAAATTTAAATTAAAAACCTTTATTTACTAAAATTTAAGTAGTAAATTAATTTAGTTAAATTTATAAAATAAATTTATTTAAATTAAGTTCATAATAAACTTATTTAAATTATATTTATAAAATTAATTTTCTAAATCAAATTTACCAAATAAATTTATATAAATGAAAAATTAATAAAATAAATTATTTTTAAGGATCCTGATTTGTTAATCAATCAGTCAGCTTTGATACAAATTATTAGGTCCCGAATTATCGTAGAAGGGGCGTTGAATATGATAATCACTAAATTAAAAAATTCTTTCGAATCTTTTACGGATAAATAATTTAGTGCTCAGTTAGTGGTTCCGTGTTCTTGAGGTGAATAGTGTGTGGCACAATAAAACGAGAAACACAAGATATTCGGGAAAATATATTGTTATTCCCAGTGGACTAACAATGAGATTTACAGAAGGGGGGTTGAATGTAAATCTCAAAACTTTTTCAAGTTTTGAGCAGTTTCTAAGGCTAAGTGTTTGAGTGATCAAATGTGTGTGAATTGCTTGAAGCTGATGCAGACAGATATATATTCAAACACAAATGTAATGAGCACAAAGAACTTAAAAACTTTTCTGGTGGATTTGTTGTTCCACCAGAGATGTGTTATTTCAGAAAATCTGTGATTCAAAGAATTAAATCACAGCTGCTTCCTAGTACAAACTAGATGATTTTCTCTTTTGATATTTCTAAACAGCTCAGGAAAATTCATATCTAATTACTAGCTGCTACTTGGTTTATATATCACCAAGTTTACAAGTGAAGACAAACTGTAAAAATATAATTGAAAAGATTCTTCACATGTTTCTTCTTCATTTCTCTATCCAATGCAATCTAGGATAATCTGTAAATCTTTGAATACTTCCTTGTTTGCATCAGAATGGAAATGCTGCATTTTCTTGATTCCTCCTAGAGGCTTCCACATTCCAGTATGTCTCTGTCAACCCATGTGCCTCTGTCAGCTTGTGAATTGTCATTATCAACTGCTAATGAACTAAGCATCCGTTAAAGCTTTCATCCGTTGATGCCTTATCCGTTGAGGCTTTATTCGTTGAAGCTTTATCCGTTGATGCATTATCAGTTGAAGTCTTTATCCATTGAAGCACTTATCCGTTGATGGATATTATCCGTTGAAGCATTAGAGACATCCGTTGAAGCTTTGTTTCTTATCCGTTGAAGGTCTTCAATATCTATTGACACTTCTTCACTTATAAAAAATTACAAGGCATGAAATATTTACAATTAGCCCTCCTATTTGTACATCCATTAGTAGTCAACATGACTGATTATTTCCTAACAACATCTAAGAATTACAGTTTGAAACCAGAGAGTGAAATGTGCTACAATACTAAACTTATTGCTAAGTAAAGCTACTCCTTCAACGAATAGCCAAGATGGTCTTATCCGTTGAGGCTACAAACACTAGATTTCTACTTAAGTGTTTTGCTTAACTTATCATCAAACTAATACACATATTCCTAACAATCTCCCCCTATTTATGTCTACTAGAACTGTAGCCATAAATTTGGGTTTAGCTTGATGATAAAAAAACACTTAACAAATATATAAACTGTAATAAAGCAGAAATTTAAAAGTGCTACAAAAATGTATATGCTGAGATGGAATTGAAGAATTACATTATTTCCAAGGGTGCTCCTTTAGCCTGAGCAAATTACTTTCTTTTCCTTTGATCCCTGGTTTTCTTTCCTAGCCTCCTGTCATTCTCCTATATTTGAAGTTGAAGTTGTCTGTAGAATTCAGCTTCATCTTCTTCATTGATATCTAACTTAGATTGCATATCCTTGAGAGTTTTATTACTGGCAATCTTTAGCTGATCTTCAATTCTGAAAAATCTTCTGACTCCTTTGTTGTCTCTGAACTCCATCAACCAATGAGGTGATTTGTGAATTGTAATTCCTCTTTCTTGAATGAGTAAAGTTCTAGGCAAAGCATTGGGCTCCCTCCAAGTTTTCCTTATGTTGGCAATCTTGTTGAGAATCTCAGTCTTGGCAGTCCTGGTAAAGCCAGAATCCCTTTGTATGGCTGAGTAGACTCTGATCAAGGTAGAGTAGCCTTCATTCAGAATTCTGTGAAGAGGCCATGTTCTTTCCCCAGCTCCTTTGTATTTGAACACTAGTCTTTCTGGTAGCTGTCTATAGGTAGCTATTCCCCTTACATCCTCCAGCTCATCCAGATAGAGTTCAATGTCTGAAAATTCTTTTATGTCACAGATGTGAACATAATCATCTTTAGAGGTTTGAGGTTTAGGCTTAGGCTTCTGTGTGAATTTGATTGAGGCTTTAGAGGGTGTTGATTTGATTCTTCTTTTCTGCTTCTTTGATGGTGGAGAAGAGGTTAGGAAGGTGGGCAATTTGATGGTGTCCCAATCAATTGGTTCCTTCTTGGGAATGATTGTTTCACCATGAATGTTCATGAAGGGGTCAGGTACAATGGGTTCAGGAATAGAGGGTAGTGGTTTGGATATTGATTGGGTTTCTTCAGTCTTATCTACCTTCTTTCTCTTTGCATTGACCTTCTTTCTTTTCCCTTTCTGCCATTCTTCCTTACTTCTTTCCTCCATCTCAGTACCAACCATATCCCCCATAGCTTCATCTTCAGCTTTGTCTTCAATTTCTTTCTGTTCTTCAGCCTGACTTGACTTTAGCTATTTTTCAAGCTTTGCTTGTGCTCTTTTGTCAGCCTTTAGCTGTTTGGCTTCTTCCTTCAACCTTTTGGTTTCTTCCCTCTTGGCTATTGAGAATTTGGGATGTCCTTGCATCACACATATGCTCTTTCCCTCTCTGAAGATAATAGCCATGTTTCTCCTTACAGCCTCATCCATGGTCTCTTTGAGATATGCAATACTTCTACCTAAAAGCTTGTCCTCATCAGCTTTTGGAAGAGGGAAATCCACCTCTTTTAGAGGATTCTTTGTAGAGTCCTTATTGGATCTGTTGTTGGGCTTGAGAACTATAAGTTGCAGATCTTTGGAAGAAGTTTCTCCATTCTTATGCCTCCCTACTGGCTTGAGTTCCATAATAATTGATTCCACTTTTGTGCTATGCTTCACAGATTGTGATTGAGAAGTTGTAGAACCAAATATTAGTTGCATCTTTTCATCAATCTTCTTCCTTTGCTCTTTGACTTGCAATTCAGCTGCTGCTATCTGGATTAGATCAATTCCATCTAGCTTTCCTTTAACTTGAATAGTTGGAGAAGTTGTGATGAAAGGAACCAAGTTGTGATGACAGGAACTAGCACTTGAGAAATCTGAACTGTTGTAGATGGCTCTCCTTCCCCTTCCCCTTTATTCTCCCCCTTTTTGTTATCATCAAGGGTAGGGGTCAAGCCTTGTGCTTTTGCCAGCTGCATGAGTAGATTTGTTTGAGTTTGTTGATTCTGAAGAATGGTGACCATAGAGTCTTCAATGATTTGAACCCTATCTTCCAATCTGGCCAGCCTCTTGTCAGCTTCAGATGCTTTCCTCAGTCTCCCCAACAAATCTTACATAGTACCATAGGGTATAACTGAACCCAATTTCTCAGCATTGTAGGATTTCAGATCAGCAATGTCATGCTTGAGCTCATCCACACTTAGATTTTGCTGGTAATGCTGTAACTGCAAGAGATGCAGAGATTCCAGATGAGCTTGAAGAATTGCCTTGGTACCAGCATCTTGAGTCTCCTGAAGGGCCTTCTGAATTGTCATGACTTGTCTGACCAAAGTGACACCAAACTCTCCTGGTGTTGATGGTTTTGCCCATGCCTATTCAGGAAGATCAGGAACAGAACTTGGGCCTGCTACTCCCCCTAAGTTCATGCTCTCATTCAAAGAATTAGAGTCATCATCATTTGAATTTACTCCAAATTCTTCAGATGGCTCACCAGCTTGAGAAGGCAGCCTGTTGACAGCAGCTTTGTCTCTGAGAAGAGATTCTGAAGTGTGTACAATGTGTAGTGTCTGTTCTGCCTCCACATTGCCCTGTGCAGCCAATAATTGATAGGCTGAAACAGGGTGAGTAAAAGTGTCAGTATCCAAGGAAATGTTATCAATGACAGCTTTGTAATGTTGCTGAAATTGTCTTTCCTTTTCTGCATCATCCACTTTCATTAACTCACTAGCAATGGCTGGATCCACCCTTATAGCTTCTGTACCTGCCTTTCTCTCAATTTCTCTCTGTTCTTGCATCAGGGGCTCCCCATGGCTCACACACACCCTCACACCCTCACCCTCACCTGCTAAGGTGGCACTCCTCTCACTCACTTTTGCCATGCTGGAAGAAATAGCATGCATATGGTGACTCTCAACCTCTCCTTTTGCCTGGGAGCAACCCAGCCTCTCACTCAAAAGATCACTCCCTTCCCTCAAACCTAAAAGTGATTGTACAGTTGCCATGTCCTCTACAGTTGGAATTGTTTCTGTTAAGTGTGTAGAGACCATCAACGGATAGGGAATATCCGTTGAAGTGGAAACTGATGGTATCCACTGATAACTGCTGTTAAGCTTATCCGTTGAAGAACAACCACTTGTCAACGGATGAGAGATATCCGTTGAAGAAGGAAAAGATGTAGATATAGAAAGTGACATAATTGTTGAATCTGTGTGGATTGATTTTAAGTATGGTGACACAGATTCTGCAACTACATCTGAAATAATTGGCTGATGATCCAACAAATCATCTAAAAGATGATGATCACCAGGTTTTGAGTGGGGCTCCTCCCTGAGTTTTAATGAGGGAGAATCAGGAATTGATGTGAATATCATATCCACATCCAGAGAGGGTGTTGGAGAGTTTGATGATTGGTGTGTTTCTATATTGAGAGAATGGGGCTGTGATTCCACATTTGCTGGAATCACATCAAGCTGAATTTGAGAAGGCACAGATACAGGTGGATGTATCTGTGCTGTGTGTGTCCCTTGTGTGGAAACTAGGGTCTTGGCCTTCTTCTTCCTTGAAAAGCCTTTAAATGGTGAATGTGTGGCTTCAGTGTCCCTCCCTCTTTTGTTCTGTGTCCCTGGTTGGGGACTATTTTCAATAGTTACAACCTTTTGGGAGGATGCAACTAGGGATATGTTGGACTCCTTTTGAACCACCACAGTCTTTTGAGAGACTGTGGCTTGGCTGGTTTGGGTACCACTCACCTCTCCCACCTTATCCTGGGGGGATTTTTGATGTTCACCCCTCCCCTCACCACTCACACCCTGTTCACTCCCTTCAGGGTTTATGGTAGTTGTTACAACTGTTGTCTTTTGAGAAACAACAGAGGTAGGTTTCTTTGACTTGACTTTGGAAACTTTAGATTTGGTGGCTTTGGTAGGAGCCTGTTTGGACAAAGACACAGGTTCCATAGCCACACTAGAAGGCAAAGAAATATTGGGGTTGGAAATAGTAGGAGTTATAGAAGTATTTACCTCACTTACCTGTGGTGCATTCATGATTGGCAAGTATACCAATGGCACCTGGCTGTTGAGGTTCATTCTCAAAAGGTCTGCAAGGACCCTTTTCTCTTGTGCCCGGCATTTGAGTTTATTATTCTCATTGGATATAACCAAACCTTCAGCAACATGGTTAGCCAATAACATAAAAAATCTAGCATAATAGATGTTATGTGGTCTATTAGCTTTGTTACCTAATCTGGAACCTAATTCTAGCATAACACAGTTGCTAAAATTAAAGTACCTATCAGAAACTAGCATATAGAGCATATTAACAAGAGATGAAGTGATAGCCTCAAAATTGCTAATCTTCCCAGAGAAAACCTTAATAAAGGCATCTCCAAGAAAACTCCATTCTTTCCTAAGGCCTTTCCTTCTAATACTACCTAAACTAGCAGAATCAAAAGCATAGCCTATGGAATCTAGCATAGCAGAGACATCTTTATCAGTGTGTGGTGTCATGGCATTATTCTCAGGCAACTTAAAGCAAGATTCTATATCATCACAATTAATGCAATAGTCCTTACCTTTGAGAGAGAAGGCAATAGTCATATCTGTGGAGTTGAACTCTGCAGTTGTCCAAATCTCCTCAATCACCTCACAGTAGATGGTTGGGGCTTCCAGCATTGCATAGCTTAGTTTGTAGTTCTTGATGAAGTCCATCATCTTGTGATAATCAGAATGGGCTTCATTCTTTTCAACCAAGGCTATGAAATTATTCTTTTCATAACCAAATCCTGTTTGAGACATAATTTTGACTACTGGTGCCATTGTTGTGAGTAGAGGTTGCAGAGAAAAACTTGAGAATTTAGAGAGAAAGAGAATAAGAATTGCAAGAAAGCGTAAAGTGAGAATAAGAGTTCAATTGGGCTTTTATACTTTCTTGAATTAAAACGTAAATAAAATGATTAAATGATACTTTTAAGTAAGTTACAGCCGTTCAAGAATAAATAAAACTGTAGAAATTCTGAAAACTACCTTAAATACAAATACATACAACACTGTATATCTGCATTAACGGTTGAGTTAAAGAATCAACGGCTGTGACTCACTTATAGTAACTGACGTGACACTTTAACGGATAAGGGAAGTAGTTATTCGTTGATGAACAACACCATTTTATCCGTTGAAGGATAAAATTACCAGAAATGTATTTGTCTTTCAACGGATAATGAACATCCGTTGATAGAACAATTTTGGCTTTCAACGGATAGAGAATATCCGTTGATAGGATAAGTCTTAATTAAAGCCAGCTTTGTTCTTGCAGCAAATTCATTTCAGGCTTCAAGACAGATTATGTAGATGACATAGATTATGAATAATTAAGCATACCTAACTCACTTACTAATCTTGTGAATGTTGATTCATCAAGTGGCTTGGTAAATATGTCTGCAATCTGCTTTTCACTTGGAACAAAATAAAGTTCCACTGTAACTTTCATCACATGTTCCCTAATGAAGTGGTACTTGATATCAATGTGCTTGGTTCTTGAGTGCTGCACTGGATTTTCAGTAATGGCAATGGCACTTGTGTTGTCACAGAATATTGGAATTTTGTCAACAGTCAGACCATAGTCAAATAGTTGATTCCTCATCCATAGTATCTGTGCACAGCAACTACCAGCAGCAATGTACTCAGCTTCAGCTGTTGATGTGGAAACAGAATTCTACTTCTTGCTGAACCATGATACAAGCTTGTTCCCTAGAAATTGACAGGTGCCTGTTGTGCTTTTCCTGTCTATTTTGCAACCTGCATAATCTGCATCTGAGTGGCCAATTAGATCAAAACCAGACTCTCTAGGGTACCAAATTCCTAGATTTGGAGTCCTTTGAGATATCTGAAAATTCTTTTAATAGCCACTAAGTGAGATTCTTTAGGGTCAGCTTGAAATCTAGCACAGAGACATGTAGAAAACATTATATCAGGTCTACTAGCAGTTAAATATAAAAGTGAGCCAACCATGCCTCTATAACTTGTAATGTCCACAGACTTTTCAGCCTTGTTTAATTCAAGCTTAGTGGCAGTGGCCATGGGAGTTTTTGCAGGTGAACAATCCATTAAGTCAAACTTCTTTAAAAGATCATAAATATATTTAGTTTGACTAATGAAAATTCCACCACTAACTTGTTTCACTTGTAAACCAAGAAAGTAAGTTAGTTCTCCCATCATGCTCATTTCATATTTACTTTGCATTAATTTAGCAAACTTTTTACAAAGCTTATCATATGTAGATCCAAATATAATATCATCTACATAAATTTGTACAAGTATCTTAGAGCCATTAACATTTCTAAAGAAGAGAGTTTTGTCAACAGTACCTCTTGTGAAGTGATTATCTAGAAGGAACTTTGACAAAGTCTTATACCAGGCTCTAGGTGCTTGCTTTAGTCCATAGAGTGCTTTCAACAGATAATACACATAGTCTGGAAAATTTGGATCTTCAAAACCTGGAGGTTGGCTTACATAAACTTCTTCCTCCAATTCCCCATTTAGAAATGCACTCTTGACATCCATTTGATAGACTTTGAAATTGGCATTAGCTGCATAGGCTAGAAAGATTCTGATGGCTTCAAGTCTGGCAACTAGAGCAAATGTTTCATTAAAATCTATTCCCTCTTGTTGAGAATAGCCTTTAGCAACCAATCTGGCATTATTCCTTATGACAATGCCATTTTCATCCATCTTGTTTCTGAATACCCATTTTGTGTCAATAGAACTCTTGTTCTTTGGCTTGGGTACCAGCTTCCATACTTTGTTCCTCTCAAATTGGTTTAGCTCCTCTTGCATTGCTAAAATCCAATCTGGATCCAATAGAGCTTCTTCCACTCTCTTAGTTTCCTCTTGTGATAGAAAGCTACTATACAGACATTCATCTTGAGTAGCCCTTCTAGTTTGTACTTTTGATGTAGCATCACCAATGATCAGTTCAAAAGGGTGATTCTTGGTCCATTTCCTTTGAGGTGGTAGATTAGCCCTAGATGAGGTTGCCTCAGTATTGTCATGATGTGAGATAGAATGTTGATTTGTTGAAACTCCCCCTGAGTTGCTGATCCTTTGAAAGGAATTGAGAGCTCTATCAACTGATGAAGTGAATTGATTATCCGTTGACAGACTGTGATCAACGGATGTTTCATTATAAACTTCAACGGATGATGCACTTTGTCTTTCAACGGATGCTGCATTGCTTCTTTCAACGGAAGCTGAATTATGACTTTCAACGGATGCAGCATTATGTGCATTATCCAAAGGCAGATTCTGAATTCTACTTGAGATGCCTTCTTCATCATTCTCATCTTCACTATCATCACAGTATATCTCAATGTTATCAAATTTGAGTCCTTCATGATGTCCCTCATCTGTTAGTCCATCAATCTTTTTATCATCAAACACAACATGTACAGATTCCATGACAATGTTGGTTCTTAGATTGTAGACCCTATATGATTTTCCAGCAGAATAACCAACAAATATTCCTTTATCAGCCTTTGCATCAAACTTCCCTTTGTGATCAGATTAATTCCTTAAGATGTAGCATTTGCAACCAAAGACATGTAGAAAGTTTAAAGTTGGTTTTCTTCTCTTGAATAATTGATAGGGAGTCATGCATTTTGCCTGATTGATTAGAGAAATATTCTAAGTGTAACATGCACAGTTAACAGCCTCAGCCCAAAAATAAGTTGGGAGTTTTGACTCTTCAAGCATTGTCCTTGCAGCTTCAATTAGTGATCTGTTCTTCCTTTCCACCACACCATTTTGTTGTGGAGTTCTTGGAGCTGAGAACTCATGCATGATCCCACTTTCTTCACAAAATAACTTCATGGTTGAATTCTTGAACTCAGTTCCATTGTCACTCCTAATATTCCTTACTTTGAAATCAGGATATTGTTGACTTGCTTGATATGATTGATGATGATTTCACTAGCTTCATCCTTTGATCCAAGAAAATAAACCCATGAAAACTTTGAGAAATCATCTACAATCACTAGGCAGTATCTTTTCCTTGAAATTGACAATACATTGACTGGTCCAAAAAGATCCATGTGTAGAAGTTGTAGTGGTTCATCAATTACAGATTCAAGCTTCTTACTGAATGATACTTTCTTTTGCTTTCCTTTCTGACAAGCATCACACAGTCCATCCCTTGTGAATTCCACTAGAGGCATTCCTCTAACTAAGTCCTTTTTGACTAGATCATTCATTGTCTTGAAATTCAAATGGGACAGCTTCTTGTGCCATAGCCAACTTTCAACTGGACTTGCTTTGCTGAGAAGACAAGTAATGGATTCTGCATCTGTAGAGTTGAAATCAGCTAAGTACACATTCCCTTTTCTAACTCCAGTTAGAACCACTTTATTGTCCTTTTTACTTGTGACAATACAGGCTTCAGAATTGAAGGAAACAGTATTCCCTCTGTCACATAGTTGACTGATGCTCAATAAATTGTGTTTGAGACCATCAACCAATGCAACTTCATCAATGATGACATTTTCTTTTGAAATCAAGCCATATCCCATAGTGAATCCTTTGCTGTCATCTCCAAAGGTTATGTTAGGGCCAGCTCTCTCCTTAAACTCTGTGAGCAGGGTGAAATCTCCTGTCATGTGTCTTGAACAACCACTGTCCAAGTACCATAGATTCCTTCTTTGTCCCTGCACACAACAAAATCAATCAAGTTGATTTTGGTACCCAAGTTTCCTTAGGTCCAGCCTTGTTAGTCTTTTTCCTAGACTTCATTCCTCCTGCATCTTTTGACTTAGGTAACTTTGGGTCAACCTTGGTATCAGATGTGGTTGGTTGAAGTGTAGGGTTAGTCACAGAATCATTTAACACATTTGATTGAATTTGATAAGGCATAGGTTGTGCAAACATGTTATTCCACATAGGCATATTGTATGGCATTTGAGGCATACTAAATGCAGTAAAATAAGGATTGTTAATACATGGCATGTTTGCAAAATGTGCATGGGGATTCTGGTGAGACATAACAGGCATAGCATGCAGAGGTGACATAGACATGTTAGGCATGGAGGGATTTGAAGGCATGGGAGCATTTTTAACAGATTTACAATTATCAGATAGGTGATTAACACTTTTACAATGCACACAGCTTTTTCTAGGAGCATACCTATCAGGTGTGTAATTGTTATGTTTATTAATCCCTACCTTCCCATTTCTTTTAGATTTTCTTTTAGTTTCCTTCTTATCCTCAACCAACTTAAGCCTATCTTTTAGTTGATCTAAAGTCATGTGTCCTATATTCACCTTACTGACATCTCTGGATGTGCTAGCTCCTTCTTTGACAAAGTTCTTGAGAGTTGAATCATTCTTTTTATTGAGATTTTTATTTTTAAAAGAACTTGCCTATTTTAATTGATGAGCCTTCAACGGATGCTCCTTTTCTTCCTTCAACGGATAACTTTCATCATCCGTTGATTCCACATCCGTTGACAATCCATCAATTAATTCTAACTCCTTTTTGTTTTTCTTCCAGGCATCCTCACAGAATGATTCAATTCCCTGAACCTTTGCAATCTGAACACTAACATCCCTAGATGTTTTCCAGGCCTTGATTACCTCTTGCTCACTTTCTAACTGTGTAGAAAGAATTTCTACTTTCTTAACAGCTTCTGCTAGTTCACTCTCAACAGTCAAGCATTTAAGTTTTATCTTTTCAAGCTCAATTACCTGATCCTCTAACACAGCATTCCTATTACTTAAAAACACATTATTCTCCTTGATCCTAGAGTTTTCTTTTACTAGTGATTTAAGGGAAACACGCAAATGATATAATTCATTGGTCATATCATTTATGGCTTCATTGCATTCATGTTTAGAAAGCTGAGAGAGATCAGTAGTAATTACCTGGTTGCTTGATGAACTAGTTTCATTTTTATCAGAATTAGCCATCAGGGCTAGGTTGACATATTCCACATCATCATCTTCATTTACCCCATCTGCTGCCCAATCATCTTGAGTGAGAAAAGCTCTTTCCTTTTGTTTGAGCAAATCAAAATACTTCTTTTTGTAATCAACTTGCTCAAATTTCTTTTTCTCAGAATTTGGCTTCCTACACTCACTTGCAAAGTGTCCACTAATGCCACAGTTGTAACATTTGAACTTTGATTTGTCCACCATGTTTTTGTTTGGCTTAGTGAACTTTGTGTTTTTCCTGAACTTCATTTTTGCAAACCTCCTGGACAGAAAGGCCAAATGTTCTTCAATATCATCAGATTCATCCTGACTGGAATTGTCTTCATCCTCAGCAACTTGCTCTTTACCCTTGCTTGATTCTGATTTGCTTGTGCCAATTTTGAGACTTGGCATTGTCTTCTCCTCATTCCTGGCTTCCATCTTCTCACTGTCAGCTACAAGAGCAACTGTTCCTCCTTTTCTCTTTCCCTTTTCCAACAGCTCATCCTGCTCCATTTCAAGTTCATAAGTCTTCAGAATTCCATATAATCTTTCAAGTGTGAAGTTCTTATAATCTTGAGAATTTCTCAAAAAGACAGTCATGGGCTTCCATTCCTTTGGCAGAGACCTATGAAATTTTAAGTTGGAATCCTTGACTTGATACACTCTACCATACAACTTCAATCCATTCAATAGTTTCTGAAACCTGTTGAAGGTATCATTTAATGATTCACCTTCTTCAAAGTGAAAATATTCATACTGTTGAATAAGAAGCTGCATCTTGTTCTCTCTGACCTGCTCAGTGCCTTCACAGATGATTTGTACAGTATCCCAAACTTCCTTTGCAGTTTGGCTATTGATGACATTGTCAAACATATCTTGATCTAAACCATTAAACAAAATGTTCATGGCTCTCTTATCCTTGCGGATTTCTTCCATGTCTTTAATAGTCCATTCTGCTTTTGGCTTGGGAATGGACTGTCCAACAGCAACTGTTGCAGTAGCAGCTGTGGCTACTTTGTGAGGGATGTGAGGACCATTTTCAATACAGTTGATGTAGCTTTCATCTTGAGAAAGAAGATGTAAATGCATCTTCACTTTCCAGTGATGATAATTATCTTTTTCCAGGACTGGGATCTATACACCAATATCCTTCCTACTAATGATGGTAGCAGGAGGATTCTTCTGTGCACTCATGATGTTAGCAGAATAGATCTTTAAACTCTTTGTATGTTAAGAGCTTGCTCTGATACCAATTGTTATTCCCAGTGGACTAACAATGAGATTTACAGAAGGGGGGTTGAATGTAAATCTTAAAACTTTTTCAAGTTTTGAGC
Organism: Apium graveolens; assembly: GCF_009905375.1. NCBI lineage: Eukaryota > Viridiplantae > Streptophyta > Magnoliopsida > Apiales > Apiaceae > Apium > Apium graveolens. Next base: position 25,445,100 of record NC_133647.1, read on the forward strand.
AGTTTCTAAGGCTAAGTGTTTGAGTGATCAAATGTGTGTGAATTGCTTGAAGCTGATGCAGACAGATATATATTCAAACACAAATGTAATGAGCACAAAGAACTTAAAAACTTTTCTGGTGGATTTATTGTTCCACCAGAGATGTGTTATTTCAGAAAATCTGTGATTCAAAGAATTAAATCACATCTACTTCCTAGTACAAACTAGATGATTTTCTCTTTTGATATTTCTAAACAGCTCAGGAAAATTCATATCTAATTACTAGCTGCTACTTGGTTTATATATCACCAAGTTTACAAGTGAAGACAAACTGTAAAAATATAATTGAAAAGATTCTTCACATGTTTCTTCTTCATTTCTCTATCCAATGCAATCTAGGATAATCTGTAAATCTTTGAATACTTCCTTGTTTGCATCAGAATGGAAATGCTGCATTTTCTTGATTCCTCCTAGAGGCTTCCACATTCCAGTATGTCTCTGTTAACCCATGTGCCTCTGTCAGCTTGTGAATTGTCATTATCAACTGCTAATGAACTAAGCATCCGTTGAAGCTTTCATCCGTTGATGCCTTATCCGTTGAGGCTTTATCCGTTGAAGCTTTATCCGTTGATGCATTATCAGTTGAAGTCTTTATCCGTTGAAGTACTTATCCGTTGATGGATATTATCCGTTGAAGCATTAGAGACATCCGTTGAAGCTTTGTTTCTTATCCGTTGAAGGTCTTCAATATCCGTTGACACTTATTCACTTATAAAAAATTACAAGGCCTGAAATATTTACAACTAGCCCTCCTATTTGTACATCCATTAGTAGTCAACATGACTGATTATTTCCTAACAACATCTAAGAATTACAGCTTGAAACCAGAGAGTGAAATGTGCTACAATACTAAACTTATTGCTAAGTAAAGCTACTCCTTCAACGGATAGCCAAGATGGTCTTATCCGTTGAGGCTACAAACACTAGATTTCTACTTAAGTGTTTTGCTTAACTTATCATCAAACTAATACACATATTCCTAACATATATATTCGTATATAAATCCGCGAGGGGTGTTGCTACACTCCGATAAATAAATTTACCAGCTACAATCTAAGAATAACAAAGTTCCTAGTTTCTACAAAGATCAACAAATTAAATCATATACAATATTCTAGCTTTTATTTGTCTAAGGATTTAATTACTGGGTAACGATTATAATGCCCCTATGAATATACAAGAGTTAAATCGGGCATTATTGTTAGGAATATGTGTATTAGTTTGATGATAAGTTCAGCAAAACACTTAAGTAGAAATCTAGTGTTTGTAGCCTCAACGGATAAGACCATCTTGGCTATCCGTTGAAGGAGTAGCCTTACTTAGCAATAAGTTTGGTATTGTAGCACATCTCACTCTCTGATTTCAAGCTGTAATTCTTAGATGTTGTTAGGAGATAATCAGTCATGTTGACTACTAATGATGTACAAATAGGAGGGCTAATTGTAAATATTTCATGCCTTGTAATTTTATATAAGTGAATAAGTGTCAACGGATATTGAAGACCTTCAATGGATAAGAAACTAAGCTTTAACGGATGTCTCTAACGCTTCAACGGATAATATCCATCAACGGATAAGTGCTTCAACGGATAAAGCTTCAACTGCTAGAGCATCAACGGATAAAGCCATCAACGGATGAAAGCTTCAACGGATGCACTGCTAGAGCATCAACGGATAAAGCCATCAACGGATGAAAGCTTCAACGGATGCTCAGTCTCATAACAGTTGATAGTGACAGTTAACAAAGCTGACATAGGCACATGGATTGACAGAGATGTGGTAGCCTATTTCAGGAACAGCAGAAAAAGCAGCCGTTTTTAGTCTAGTTCAAAATGGAAAGTCAACAGATAATTCCATAGTACACTGGATAAAAATGGAACAGAAACAAGTGGAGAACTATTGTCTTATTATACTTTATCTTTGTCTTCACTTGTAAACTTGGTGTTATATAAACCAAGTAGTAGCTAGTAATTAGATGTGAATTTTCCCTGAGCTGTTTAGAAATATCAAGAGAGAAAATCATCTAGTTTGTACTAGGAAGCAGCTGTGATTTAGTTTTGAATCACAGATTTTCTGAAATAACACATCTTTGGTGGAACAACAAATCCACCAGAAAAGTTTTTAAGTTCTTTGTGTTCATTACATTTGTGTTTGAATATATATCTGTTTGCATCAGCTCCAAGCAATTCACACACATTTGATCACTCAAACACTTAGTCTTACAAACTGCTCAAAACTTGAAAAAGTTTTAAGATTACCTTCAACCCCCTTCTGTAAATCTCATTGTTAGTCCATTGGGAATAACAATTGGTATCAGAGCAAGCTCTTAACATACAAAGAGTTTAAAGATCTATTCTGCTAATATCATGAGTAAGAAGGATATTGGTGTAAAGATTCCAATCCTGGAAAGAGATAACTATCATCACTGGAAGGTGAAGATGCATTTACATCTTCTCTCTCAAGATAAAAGCTACATCAACTGCATTGAGAATGGTCCTCACATCCCACACAAGGTGGCCACAGCTGCTACTGCTACAGTTGCTGTTGGACAGTCTATTCCCAAGCCAAAGGCAGAATGGACTGTTGAAGATATTGAAGAGGTCCACAAGGACAAGAAAGCCATGAACATTTTGTTTAATGGCTTGGATCAAGATATGTTTGACAATGTCATCAATAGCCAAACTGCTAAGGAAATTTGGGATACTGTGCAGCTTATCTGTGAAGGCACTGAGCAAGTTAGAGAAAACAAAATGCAGCTTCTCATTCAACAATATGAATATTTTCATTTTGAAGAAGGAGAATCATTGAATGATACATTCAACAGATTTCAGAAACTATTGAATGGATTAAAGCTGTATGGGAGAGTGTACCAAGTCAAGGACTCCAATTTAAAATTTCTAAGGTCTCTACCAAAGGAATGGAAGCCTATGACTGTTTCTCTAAGAAATTCTCAAGATTATAAGGACTTCACACTTGAAAGATTATATGGAATTTTGAAGACTTATGAACTTGAGATGGAG